>NW_015507066.1:100920-122664 GCF_001515645.1 Sinocyclocheilus grahami
ACACACACACACACAGACACACTCACTCACACACACGCACGCACAGACACTCACACACACGCACGCACAGACACTCACTCACACACAATGAGATTGTGCATGTAAACACTCAATTACACTACTGTTCAAAACTTCAGTAAATGTCAGTAAGGATTTTTTTTTTTATAATACTTTTATTCAGCAAAGACATGTTAAATTGATCAACATGAAAAAGATTTCTATTTCAAATAAATGCTGTTCTTTTGAACTTTCTGTTCATCTGTGAATCCTGAAAAACAAAATGCATCACAGTTTCCACAAAAATATTGTGCAGCACAACTGTGTTCAACATTAATAATAATAATAAATGTTTCTTGAGCAGCAGATCAGCATATTATAGTGATTTCTGAAGATCACGTGACACTGAAGACTGGAGTAATGATGCTGAAAATACAGCTGCGCATCACAGAAATACATTACACTTTAACAGAGATTCACACAGAAAACAGCTGTTTTACATTATAATAATATTTCACAATTTGTACAGTATTTTTGATTGAAAAATTCAGCTTTGGTGAGCGTAAGAGACTATTTTCAAAAACATTTAAAAAATCTTACCGACCCCAAACTTTTGAACACTAGTGCATGTTAAGTGATCTTTAATGCTCCCCAGTGAATGTTCACGCACAGACACTCACTCACACACACGCACGCACAGACACTCACACACACCCACTCATGCACGCACACACTCACGCACACATACATACACACAGACACGCACACAGACACACGCGCGCACAGACATACACTCACACACACACACTCATGCACGCAGACACACACGCACGCAGACATACACGCACACAGACACACACACACACAGACATGCGCGCATACAATACACATACAATTTTTTATAATAATAATAATTATACATAATGTACAAGAAACTGAAATGTGAACATTAAAACAATGGTGTGCGTAAAAAATGGTAAATAGTTATCAAATGTGACTGCTAACAGCTCACTGAAGCCTGTTTCACACTGCATGAGCAGAACGTTTGGATCGGGTGTTCAGCTGCGGCTATCACAGTTATTTCTGGGATACTATGCCAAATATTGTCTTTAATAATGGCCAAAAATGCTGAAATGGTTTTGGGAGGCGGTTAATGAGAGCTATAATGAACTTGATCATCATGTGCATGAGAACGAGGAGCAGATTGACATCACATCACACAACCAGCTGCTTCAGTCTTCATTCAGAGTTCAGATGATTTTATGCCATGTCTCCCGACGTTTTCATTTTCTAGAGTTCAGTGTGTGGGACGCCGCACAGCTCTCGCTCCCAGTGTGAAGACTGTATCGTGTTCATAAGGGTCCAAAACTAGCACGCTAATGTCATACTGATATTAATGGAACTAATATCCAAAAAGGATAGAAAGAAAGTCATAGAGTATGTGCAGATGCTCTGATCTTTGCTGGTCAGAAAACCTCCTCAAAAGTGTGTTTATCAAAAATAAGCTCATTCTAAAAACACATTTGATTAAATGATTGTGTTTTGACGAAAACGGACCTGTACACGACACGAGCACTGATTAAGTCTGAGTGCTGGTGAAGCTGCTAGTGCAAAACTGACATGTGCTCAACATTTCTTTTGCTTGAATATTTCATGACCTAATCGATAAAACAACAAGGCCTAAACACAGCCGGACAGGTTGCATGATAGGCGTGAGATTGTGCATGTAAACACTCAGTTACACTACTGTTCAAAACTTCAGTAAAGGTCAGTAAGGATTTTTTTTTTAATAATACTTTTATTCAGCAAAGACATGTTAAATTGATCAACATGAAAAAGATTTATATTTCAAATAAATGCTGTTCTTTTGAACTTTCTGTTCATCTGTGAATCCTGAAAAACAAAATGCATCACAGTTTCCACAAAAATATTGTGCAGCACGACTGTGTTCAACATTGATAATAATCAGAAATGTTTCTGGAGCAGCAAATCAGCATATTATACTGATTTCTGAAGATCATGTGACACTGAAGACTGGAGTAATGATGCTGAAAATACAGCTGCGCATCACAGAAATACATTACAGTTTAACAGATATTCACACAGAAAACAGCTGTTTTACATTCTAATAATATTTCACAATTTGTACAGTATTTTTGATTGAAAAATTCAGCTTTGGTGAGCGCAAGAGACTATTTTCAAAAACATTTAAAAAATCTTACCGACCCCAAACTTTTGAACACTAGTGCATGTTAAGTGATCTTTAATGCTCCCCAGTGAATGTTCATGCATTAAAAGTGCACTTTTGTGACCCTGGAGCACAAAACCAGTCATAAGGGTCAATTTTTCGATATTGAGATGTATAAATCATCTGAAAGCTGAATAAATAATCTTTCCATTGATGTGTGGTTTGTTAGGATCAGACAATATTTGGCTGAGATACAACTATTTGAAAATCTGGAATCTGAGGGTGCACAAAAATCAAAGCTGTGGTTATAGTTGAAATCTTTCTCGTCCAGTATCGTGTACATCATCTCGGCCCCGGCGTCTCCTCTGCTGGGCTTCATGGTCGATAGGACGGGCAGAAACGTCTTGTGGGTCATGCTGGCTGTCGCCACCACGCTCCTCTCTCACATGATGCTGGCCTTCACCTTCTGGAACCCCTGGATCGCCATGGTAACCGCCAAACTCTCGACCAATCAGCTGTGAGAGCCAGTGTGACAGTATAACGTATCACTTTGATCAAACGGCTGTGGGAGTGTTGTTTTGTGTGTGTGTGTGTCAGTGTCTGTTAGGTCTGTCGTATTCTCTGCTGGCCTGTGCTCTCTGGCCCATGGTGGCGTTTGTGGTGCTGGAGCATCAGCTGGGAACCGCCTACGGATTGTAAGTCTGATCTGACGACGTCTCCTGATGCTGCTGCAGATGTGTTGGTCCAGTAATAACGCTCTGATGTGTTGCACAGTATGCAGTCCATACAGAACCTGGGTCTGGCGCTCATGTCCATGGCTGCGGGAAGCATCTTAGATCTCAAAGGATACCTGTTCCTCGAGGTCTTCTTCATCGCCTGCCTGTGCTGTGAGTAAACACGCACATACACTACCAGTCAATAGTTACTGAGCAGTAAGATTTTTTATGTTTTTTTAACGAAGTCTCTTCTGCTCACCAAGCCTGCATTTATTTGATCCAAAGTATAGCAAAAACAGTAGCATTGTGAAATATTTTTACTATTCAATATAACAGTTTTCTTGGTAACCGCCAAACTCTCGACCAATCAGCTGTGAGAGCCAGTGTGACAGTATAACGTATCACTTTGATCAAACGGCTGTGGGAGTGTTGTTTTGTGTGTGTGTGTGTCAGTGTCTGTTAGGTCTGTCGTATTCTCTGCTGGCCTGTGCTCTCTGGCCCATGGTGGCGTTTGTGGTGCTGGAGCATCAGCTGGGAACCGCCTACGGATTGTAAGTCTGATCTGACGACGTCTCCTGATGCTGCTGCAGATGTGTTGGTCCAGTAATAATGCTCTGATGTGTTGCACAGTATGCAGTCCATACAGAACCTGGGTCTGGCGCTCATGTCGATGGCTGCGGGAAGCATCTTAGACCTCAAAGGATACCTGTTCCTCGAGGTCTTCTTCATCGCCTGCCTGTGCTGTGAGTAAACACGCATACGCACGCACAATCCCCTCCTGAGCTGCATTCGAACCATGCATTTCACGATTGTTGTCGTGTGTGATGTGTGTTTCAGTGGCTCTGCTGGCCGTGGTGCTGCTGTATCTGTGTGATTATTACAAAGGTAATATCAGCGTTCGCTCCAGATGAACTCCGCCTGTGATGAGCCGTTACTCACATGTTTCCGTCTCTTCTGTTACAGAGGGAGAGCTGAACCTGTCGGCCTCAGCACGAGCCGGCCGAGCCAAATCTGAGTGAGTCCATATAACGCGCACATCTCATACAGTGGCTCTAAAACACTCAAAATATCACCGCATCAGCAGACAGATCCACAAACACACATTTCATGATATGTGATGCTCTACACCTCAGGTAGGGTGAATCTCGCACAGGAACACATGCAGATTATTTCTCAAGATTATGGCGTCTTGATTCATCAGCACAATGTACATATCTTGTCCTTTGGTAAAACCTGCAAACTAGGGGTCATGAAATGGAAAATAAAAGCATACTGCAAGTTTCAGAAGTTTAAAAACGACTGTCCAGTTTAAATATTATTTATTGTTTTCTACCCTTCTGAAACACCCAGATTAGAAATCAGGAGAATCATAACGTCACGATTTCTCCTCGAAACGGCCTTTAACATGCGTCATCGCTGCATGTAATCAATCACAAGAGCCATACTGTACATACCTGCGCTATGTGCAGCGCCTTTTGTAATACGACAAGTAATAATAGTACTTTTTAGAATTATATCCTGAAAATGAAGCAATTTAGCAAGCAAGCAAAAGCTGTTGTGGTTGTGTTGTTTCAGTTTCTTCTCTCTCGGGCACAAACATATACGGCTCTATCACAGCACTTGCCATCTCGAATATCAAAACACACCACATGCTGGAAAGGGGGCGTGGCTACAGTATGATGAAGTCAGCCAATCACAGCAGTGGGCGTTTACGTCCGTTTCTGCAGGAGCAAATTGACTTCACAGAGAGTGAAAATGAGAAAATTATCATTTGTACAAATATTGGATGCAAAACACTTTAAAGGGGTAGTTCACCCAAAAATTAATTTAAATTACCCATTGATTTACTCACCCTCGAGCCATCCTAGGTGTGTATGACTTGCTTCTTACAGACGAATACAATGGGAGTTATATTAAAAATATCCTGGCTCTTCCCAGCTTTTTAATGGGAGTGAATGGGTGTTGAGATTTTGAAGTCTAATAAAAGTACATCAGAAGTGCTCCACACGGCTCCTGTGGGTTCATAAAGGCCTCCTGAAGTGAATCGATGTATTTTTGTAAGGAAAGTATCCATATTTATAACTTTATAAACCCTAATCTCTAGCTTTCGCTGACTGTTGTACACGCGTTCATGAGAGAGTGGTGTTCAGCGGATGACGTAGGACGCAGCTAGTATTCGCAAGAATTCCTTTAGCAAAGGAAAACCAGTCTCCTCTTGACTTATATCGAAATCCTCCGACATTTTTCTCACCGTAGCTTACACTACCTGTACATCCTACATCACTCTCTTGTGAATGTGCGTACAACAGTCAGCGGAAGCTAGAGATTACAGTTTATAACGTTATAAATATGGTGCGAATGCATTGATTTGCTTCAGGAGGCCTTTATTAACCCACAGGATCCGTGTGGAGCACTTTCGTGATGGATGGATGAATGCACTTTTTTGGACTCCAAAATCTTAACACCCATTCACTGCCATTATAAAGCTTGGAAGAGCCAGGATGTTTTTTTAATATAACTCCTACTGTATTCGTCTGAAAGAAGAAAGCCATACTCAGCTAGGATGGTTTGAGGGTGAGTAAGTCATATTTTTGGGTGAACTATTCCTTTAACTAACGTTGAGAAACAAAAACACTTTTAATGTTTTAGCTTTGTTCCCAATCTTCACGAGCTGGCTATGTAGGAAGCATCTGAAGGCATCGTGGGCTTGTTCCAAAATATCTGCAGCAACATTCTGCTGCTTGGTAGGATATTTTCTTTCGGCAGCATCACAGATAATCCAAAATCACTTCGTCAATTTCAGTAAACCAATAAATGCAGATATGAATTGTTTCATTGAGTCCAAAAAAATAAACAAACAAATAACATTTAATATAATAGTTTTTTCTAATATTTGTCCTTTGTATATTAGGTGTGTATAACTAATGTCAAACTCTTAGTTCTGTGAAATGAGCTTCGTCAGTGCATCAGACGCGAGTGTTTCTGTCTCTGAGATTATCGTGACTGATGTTCACGTGTCCGCTGTGCTGTGTTTCAGGTGAAGAGCGTCTGACGCCCATCTCCTTCACCTCGGGCCTTTCTGCACTGACCACTTTCTCTGACACTTCAGATAAACACATCCGACTACCCACAATCCTTCACTGAGCACCTCTAGAGTCCTGAACATCAGGACAGCACAGATCATCCTAAATGAGCTTGACATTATTTTCATTACAGTTAAACACAAAAACCCCAAATTCATGATACTGTAATGTAAATTACATTTTATCGATTACAATTTTAATTCTACCTCATTGTAGTAGTTGTTTTACTAACTTGCAATTTAATGAATTAAGATTTTAATAAAGAAATTGTTCCTGGATAAGATGATTTTAATCACAGTGTTATTGTAGTAATGGGTTAAATGTGTTTAATCATCACGAAAATAATGTCACAATGGAATACGTCACCTCAGAACTCACATTTCTGTCATCGTTTACTGTACGAGTTTCTTTATTCTGAGGAGCATACAGTAAGATATTTTGAAGAATGTTGGTAAGCAAACAGTAGCTTTTTGAAGTCGATGGGGACCAGAAACGATTATTCTTCGAAATATTTACATGCATACTTTTTTAAGAGAGGTTTTGAGTAACTTGAGGGCGAGTAAATGATGACAGCATTTTCACTTTCGGGTGAACTACCCCTTTAGTGCATCTTTTTCTTCTTTTCTTCACTAGTTTTTGTTGTTCTTTTGGGATGAAATATGTCGCACATTTCTTGATGAGGTTGAGCTGTTGTCTCAGGGAAGCATCTTAAACATCCGTGAGCGTAATGAGTCTAGAAGCCCGCTCCAGGACTAGAGCCGAGCAGAAGTGTTCAGGGTGACCTTGAGCCTGCTCCACAGATTTAGATGATTTTATCTGGACTCATACGTCTCTTAACTTGGCTTGTTTTTTTATAACTATTGTTTTTGAATCAGTTGTTTCAATAATTCTGGTGTGTTTTCACACTAGTGGGTTTTACTTGATAATGATTTTATTCCCCAAAACATGAAATTGAATTTATTTGTATAACCTATTTTCCACACTGATAAAAAACATAAATGGTGTAGCAACAATTTTCACTTAGAAATTGCTAGTAAATTTCACAAAACAATTGTTAAATGTTCTGAATTAAATGTGACATTTTAAAAGAAAGACTGGAATAGTATTTTCTTGTAATTACACTGGGTTGTCAATGTAATCCAGTATAGTTTACGACTTCAGAAACTCTTCACAGTGCACTGCTGAAAAGACGAACCGTTTTACTCATAGATATTGCGAATGGCATCATATGTTGACTTTATATAGGTTTTCTTAAAGAGTTTTTATTACACATGCTTCTCTACGATCAAGATTGATTTTACGTATCATCAGGAGCCTTTAAATGTATTTTTGACTTTGTCTCAGATGTGTGGCTTTTATGACTTTTTTTTTGTTGTTGCACATTTGAAGACGTTACATTATCCTTTAAAATACAGTGGAACATAAACAATAACAAATAGGTAACTATTTGTATTTCTTATCTGATTATGACCCATCATGCCGTTGGCAGGCTTCATAAGATTCATATTTGTCTGTATAAGGCTGCAGTCTCTTTATACCATTTCTCAGTTCAGTTTGTAATGCTGTATGTGAAATACGTCTGTATATGTTGAGCGTCTGAACCAGCTCTGACCCTGGCTTTGTTAATGTTGGGTTACCTGTTTGATTGTTGATGTGTGTTTAAGTGTGTGAAGTGTCTTGTGTTGGTGTCTCAGGGATGTCCCTCAGCCGTGTGTGGAGGATCATCTGAAGCCTCTGTCTCCGTTTGGTCTGCGGAACCGCTATCTGTCCAGACTGGGAGTGCAGGTATCACCGAAACATCACGTGCTGCAGTGTTGCTGTGCAAATACCCTGTTTTCATTATTTAAAGAAAGAAAGAAAGCATCATTGTCACCTGCAGCCATTAATGCAGTGTTATCTGTGACCGTGCTGGACATGAAGTCCAGTGAGCAGAGCGTCTGTGATGGAGCAGATGTCTCATGCAGGTGATCTGTTGTTGTGTTGGCAGATGCCGGATCACTGCTGATTTCTTATCTGATTATGACCCATCATGCCGTTGGCAGGCTTCATAAGATTCATATTTGTCTGTATAAGGCTGCAGTCTCTTTATACCATTTCTCAGTTCAGTTTGTAATGCTGTATGTGAAATACGTCTGTATATGTTGAGCGTCTGAACCAGCTCTGACCCTGGCTTTATTAATGTTGGGTTACCTGTTTGATTGTTGATGTGTGTTTAAGTGTGTGAAGTGTCTTGTGTTGGTGTCTCAGGGATGTCCCTCAGCCGTGTGTGGAGGATCATCTGAAGCCTCTGTCTCCGTTTGGTCTGCGGAACCGCTATCTGTCCAGACTGGGAGTGCAGGTATCACCGAAACATCACGTGCTGCAGTGTTGCTGTGCAAATACCCTGTTTTCATTATTTAAAGAAAGAAAGAAAGCATCATTGTCACCTGCAGCCATTAATGCAGTGTTATCTGTGACCGTGCTGGACATGAAGTCCAGTGAGCAGAGCGTCTGTGATGGAGCAGATGTCTCATGCAGGTGATCTGTTGTTGTGTTGGCAGATGCCGGATCACTGCTGCCCACATCTGTCTTCACTGGCCTACAGGAGTGTCCTCAAATGAGTCCGTCTGTCCAGCAATGCTGATAGAGACTAATTTGTTTGTCAATAAATGTTTATTTTTGCATGCATTCTTTTGTTTTTGGTTGATTAAAAAAAATCCAGCAGAAGTGCGCGAGCCTGTAGATCAGGGGTGCACACACTGGGTCCTGGAGGGCCGGTGTCCTGCAGAGTTTAGCTCCAACTTGCCTCAACACACCTGACAGGGTTGGAGCTGAACTCTGCAGGACACCGGCCCTCCAGGGCACCCCTGCTGTTGAGAGATGTGCGCCGTCTTGGGCTCCTTGTGCTGAATGCACCGATGTATGCACCTGTTTTTAATTTTATTTATTTGGTAAGCCTTGTTGTTGCTGCTGGGGGAAGAAGACGAAAACATGCAGCTAAAACCAGTCTGCATTTAAGAGACATTGTTAGTTCAGGAATCGATTCTCACTATTAAGTTGCTTATTCGCATGCATATTACTAACATATTGGTTTATTAGTGCTCATAATGATTCTGCATGGCCATATTTTAGATCCCTTAATCCTAAACCCATAACGGCTACCGTACTAACTATTAATAAGCAGCAGATTAGAAGGCAAAAGTTAGTTCATGAAATTGGACCTTAAAATAAAGTGTGACCAAAACAGCTCGTCAACCACAGAGTATTCGCTCACAGGCTGTTGAAGTGGTTTTCAGCTAAATGTATTCTGTAAAACAGTTAAAAACAGGAAAGATGTGCAGTGGTCTTGGTCAATGGACATTGCAATTAAAACACACAAGAACCTGACATCCATACCGTCGTTAGTTCACAGTTGACTCTTAATGTGCTGCTCACATGATTCAGTTCTCATTAACCGGAGAAACCCAGCCGCTGAAATATAAACCCTGTGACAACTAGCCCCGCTGGAGCGCGCGCGTGATTGATGCTGGTGCTGATGCTGATGCTGCGCGCGGATGCGCTCCTCTGATTGGCTGAGAGGACGCGACGCGACGCTCTTCACGCGCTGTCCTGCGGAGGTGATGTCATGCGTGTGGCTGTCGGACAGGACTGAGGACGCTCGCGGCATCTCTCAGGTAAACCCGCTGTGCTGCTGCTCCACTGTAGACGTGATCGGTTCGGCTCGTGACTGCTCGCTGGTCAAACGCGGGGTTTGGATCCCTTGTCTTTGCATGAACACGTTGATGTTAATTGGCGGTGATGCACGGAGTCGAGGTGAGGTGAAGCAGAACTTAACACGCGTGCGTCAGTCCCGAACCCGAGTCTGTGCTCGGCTGGTGAAAGCTGCTTTCCTCCAGAACATGCTGATTATCAAGCTGCAATATTACAAGAGCGGCTTTATTTGACATTTTATGTGAGCTTGAAATTCCGGACATGATTTGTTTGATTTATGTTGCTTGCTTTCTCTCTCACTTTCTTTCTAAACGTCAAATAAACACAATTCTATTCAACTATTATAATAATTGTATATATTTTAAAATACATAACGGGGTTGAATGTTTAGTCTAAATTAGCCTGTTCCATTCAGCTTGCTTTGCACTTGTCATAAATTATATATATATATATATATGTATGTGTGTATGTATGTTTGATCACAATATGTAATACCATTTGTAGCTTTACAACTGCAGTCAACACTTAAAATGTGTGCACAAATTGTGAAAATAGAATGAGATTATTTGCCTGTCCAGATGATTTTTTGGGGAAAAGTGGAAAATAGCATGCTAAATGTGTGACACCGCTAATTATTATGTTTATGAATGTGAGTGTGATGATGCACTTCCAAATTTAGGAAAGGTTTTAGACTTTTTTATTTTTAATTTTGATACGCTGCATATAGAGTTAAAACACAAAGTGGGTTATAAACGTACATTCATCGAAATGCGGTGTGCATTTCTAACTCAGGTTTGTTTGAGTGTTTCGAGCACATGGTCTGAGAGGACGACAGCACATTTCCGACCTGAGTAATCTCGGTTTAGTTCTTCGTAAAGTCACAGAAGTGCTGTAGTGGAAATGTTCTTTTACTGTTGTTTTGCCGATGCTGGGGGGCTCCTGAGCTGTTTGTAAGGTCATTCCTCTCTCTCGATGTGATCCCATCTCTCTGCTGCATGTACCTCTAACACCCGGCCCATCTATCTGCACTACATCACTGTACCGACACGTTTATTCCCAGCAGTGTGGGCTAAAACACTCATTTGCTGCCTTTTCCTTTCACACAAATTGCATTGCTTTATTTTTTTACCAATCGTCACACACTTTGAGTCTCCTTTAGTCTCTGTGCCTTACTCTAGATATATTAGTTCTGTTCTGTGTTAATAATGTGAACAAATGGTCAGTCAGTCCATCTGTTCCTTCATTATCTCAATCAATAACTGACATTTTAAGACTTGAAATGTTGTTAACTGTTAATATAACCAATGCTGTGATGTGTCGAAATGTCGAAATGCAGCGTGTGACTAACGCTGTATCCTCGTGCTGTATTACGCCTCTGGCCAGGCTTAAATATACAGTCTCTTGAATTTCACCCAGATACTCCAATGCATGCTGATCTGTCAGAACATGTGGAGGAATAAAACCTCACTGCAGCGAGAGGAGATGATCATAACCTTCAGATTAAAGACTATTCTTGCAAAGTTGCATTGGAAGAAACATTTGCTTCATGCAACATTCAATGCATTGATGAGAAATATTTTTACACTCATTTTCTAAAATTAATATTCTTATTCAAGCGTACTTTATCTCACGGAGAGATATGCATTAAAATGGAATAATAACACGGCATAATGGAATAAAATGTCAATACAGCGGTTCTCTGAAGCATTGTCATGTGCAAACTTCATACCAATACACAGAACAAAATATCCAAAATATGCTTCACGTGGTGACATGCAATTAAGTTAAAGTCAAATGTATGATTTAATATGACTGAATCAAGCAGACGACGTCAGAAAGACCAATAAAAGTCATTTTAAGCCTCTTTATACTGTTACAAACGGGTTTTACAGTGCATGTACTGTAAAATTCACTGAAGCTTTTACTGTTTCTGGGTCTGCTGTTATCTGAAGCATAGCGTGAAACGTCAGTTTAACACTGAAAGAGAGCGAGGCAAGAAGGAAGTTGCCAATCTTAAAGGGATAATTCACCCAAAACCTCACCCTCATGCTGTTCCAAACCCGTAAGACCTTAATTCATCTTGGGAACACAAATTAAGATATTTCTGATGAAACCCAGAAGCTTTCTGACGCTGCGTAGACAGCAACACAACTGAAATGTTCCCAAGTCCCAGAAAGCTGGTAAGGACTATTTTAACGATGTCTTACTAACTTTCTGGGCCTTGAACCTTTCAGTTCCCTTGAGGGTGAGAAATTAATGACAGCATTTTTATTTTGGGTGAACTATCCCTTTAATATCAGTCATAGAAATGTTAAATGATTGAAAGCTATATCCAGTATAAGTTGTTCTCCCAATGTTCAAGACTTGGTTATGGCCTTGGATCAAACATAAACTTTAGAGTGCAGAGTTCCCTCCAAAGCATCAGAGCCTCTCTCTCTCTCTCTCCCCAGACGAGCCTCTACCCTTGACGAGCTGCTTAATTATAGATATTAAATTAATTTGCTATCTGCATGCATAATGCGCAGCTACGGTGAACTGACTAATTGGAGCTGTTTTCTGCCCTTCATTGCTCTCTGGTGTATCTGTGCATGTGGCGCAGGCTTGGCTCCAGGGATGTTTAGCTTTGGTCTCAGAGATGTTTACAGTCACACATCAGACGGACGCTTTTCTGTCGAACACCAAAACGATGTGTGCATGAATAGCAGTCGATGCATTTGCCATTCTGTGTGCATGTTAGTGGAGTTGATTAATTCACACATCACTTTTACTATTGTGCATGAATGAATCAATGATTCCTCAGATCATGTGTGTTGTTGAGCAGAGCTGACCTGCAGTTAACTGATCAGATGCATGCTTTTACTTTTTTAATCAACCTATATATATTTGATGTATTTTTTGCTTTGCATATTACAATGCGGCAGGAAATTATTTGAACCTTAAAAATTCAGCTTAAGCCATCTGCTTATCTGTTGAGTTTTGCAGGGCCAGCAGCACTCAGATTTCCTTCAGATCGAGCTGTATCAGTTTTTCGCTCTGCTGTAGATGTTTGTGAATGTAGAATAATTGCCTCTGCGAGTGTTGTTGGAGTAAATTGATTTCCACTTTTCCAATTAATGACGGTGCCTGCAGATAAAGCTCTTTTCCCTTATTCGCCGTTTCTGCTGTACTGGGTCACTGATAACATGCTTTCACAAATAAAAGCAGCTGCTCTCTGATAAGACTGTGTAAAGCTGATAAAGGTCAGGAAAACCACTGTCTGACACACAGACAGACAGAGAGAGAGAGAGAGAGAGAGAGAGAGAGAGAGGTCACTGTTGGAAACCTGTCAGTCTGTAATGCTACCTGATCTCACCGCTACAAATGACTTTCATTGGTGAATCAAAAATGTGACCCTGGACCACAAAACCAGTCATAAGGGTTGAAGATAAAGATATTTTGTAAGTTTCCTACCGTAAATATATCCAAACTTAATGTTTGATTAGTAATATGCATTGCTAAGAACTTCATTTGAACAACTTTAAAGATGATTTTCTCAATATTTAGATTTTTTTGCACCCTCAGATTCCAGATTTTCAAATAGTTGTATCTCGGCCAAATACTGTCCTATCCTAACAAACCATACATACAAAGATTATTTATTCAGCTTTCAGCTGATGCATACATCTCAATTAAAAAAAATTGACACTTATGACTGGTTTTGTGCTCCAGGGTCACAAATACACTAAATAGAAAGCTAAATAAGCTAAGCAATGATATGCATTTGCATATATTCAGAAGAAAGAAAGAAAGAAAGTCATATGGGTTTGAAACAACATGAAGGTGTGTAAATGATTTGTAAACGACATCTAAGGGCTGATGTACATTAGGACAACCCTCAGGTTTAAAAAGACATCAGGAAGCACCTCATACAGTGCAAATACTGCCATTTTATTAGTCATAAGGGCATAACTGGGCAGATGACTATTGATTGCTTTTGTTTTTCAGGCGGACAGACGCGTCTCATCGCCTCAGCTGTGTTGAAGAGCCACCAGAAGCTAAAGCTAGAAAGGTGAAGGGAATCATACATCTATACTTACATACACATGACATTATTACTACAAAATCCCAGAATATAACGGCATATTACAGAGGGAAAGCTCACCCTAGAAGATGGTTTATACCCTGCACTCATGAACAAGGCAGATTGTACATTTTCTCATCAAACTGAAGTCATTTCACATCCTGCACACTGTGGTTTTCCCTCTAGATCTGAGACTTTTCCGAAATGATCAAGCGCACCGTGTTCAGTTCTGGTGTCTCATGCTGTCTGTTGTCATAGAAACGGCCATCAGCAGAGAGACGGAGGCCGTCCACGACATCGCACGCAGAAGCTGCTGCTGGAGAACAAGCCAGAATGTGAGTGAGAGAACTTTAAACGTGCTTGTGTCGTAATGATGTGATGCTGAGATATGCACATTGAACAAACAGAATCGTGAATATTGTGAGACTTGACATGCTCTCATTTGGTGACGTCTCACTGGTGATGCTTGCAAAGGCAAGTGTCATTATTACCATGTACAGTATATTATTCGCGTGTTTGAGCCTCAAGGATGTTTTAACTCTAATGCAGTTTGTGTTGGTTGGCTTTCAGTAGTTGAGTTTAAGGGTTTAGTGACAGGTCACTCATTACTCTAGTGTGAATGTGAGTGCAGCTCGTATCTTAGGGCAATGAATATGAGAGCAAAACAAACACATTGGTCTCAACGCTGTGTTAAACTATCTGAAAATAACTCAATTAGTTCTCTAAATTACAAGCAAATATCTCTCATTGAAGCATCTACATTACCCTTCAGCTACATCAGGAACATTTTTTTTAATTTTATTTTTTAACTATTATTCTAAAAGATCAATTATAACAGCTTTAAATGTGTGTTTCTTTATTTACTTTTCAACAACTGTCTTTCAGATGCCAGAATTGATCAGTTTTGTGGCTTGTCATCCATTCAAACCTTTGAACTTCCCCTTTATTAAATTACAAAACGCTTTTAAATTAGGTAAATTCAGCTTTGCACTTTACACATTATTGCTTAAGTTCACCATTGTTTTTAGGCGTACAATTTTTGTAACATGTAACATAGTTGCCACCGTTAGCTCTGTCACTGCCATCAAGCGAAGGATCGAGCTAACAATTGAGTTTTCCAAACATGTTTCTGCTTCATTGTGACATTGAGTAGATTGGATTCACAAATACTCCATTTATTTTATATTTTTAAATGCAAAGTTAAAGGGATAGTTCACCCAAAAATGAAGAAGAAGGAGAAGAAAAAAATAAAAATTTGGAACCATTTTCTCACCCTCATGTTGTTTACATTTTGAAGAATGTTGGTACCAATTGACGGTAGCCATTGACTTCCATAGTATTTTTTTTTCTCCTTACAATGGAAGTCAATGGCTACCGCCAACTGTTTGGTCATCAAGATTCTTCCAAATATCTTCTTTTATGTTCAACAGAAGAAAGAAACTCATGTAGATTTGGAACAAGTAGAGGGTGAGTAAATGATGACAGAATTTTCATTTTTGGGGTGAATTATCGCTTTAATTGACAGTTAATTAAATTGTTGTATTAGTAAAACTCCAAGACTTCTCTCTTAAAATTTGTGAAAATGTTAAGTTGATGAAAGTCTCTAACGTGAACTGAAGAAGCATTGAATTAGGTTTGTGAGCAGTTTGAAATCTCATTCAGATTACATGTTACACCGACATATCTAAACCTTCACCTTGTGCTCTTCATATCCCAGAATCCACAGAGCTTGGCCTGGTCCAGGAGCGCGAGCGAGCACAGCGGACAGGAGCTTTGAAACACACGGCCCGTCAGGACGAGATGGATCCGCTCGAGCGCCGCGCCGCTGAGGTAGGAGCGTCTCTGTTACACTCCTGATCACTCTTAGATCTGTGCTGGCCTCATGCCCAGCTCTGTAATTACTGCTTAATTAGGTGGAGATTGTTGATTGATTAATGAAGATGAGATTGTCTTGTTGTGTTTGGCTCTTGAGTGTGCAGTGAAGTGTTCACAGACAACAGCGGCCTACTGCAAATCTCTGTGTAAATGCTGCTTTTCATGGTTTACAGTATATGATGAATTTCATTGGCTCATGAGAGTTGGAGAGTCGAGTCCAGCTCTTTCAGTGGTATTATAACATTATTTTAGCACAACAAACCATTGAAACGGTCGGTTTTGGTCTGTTATCGGTCATCGACAAATTCTTATCTACTGGCTTCTTCCCTAACCACCTTAAACATGCTGTGACTCCATTTCTTAAAACCTAACCTTGAGTCTTCCTCTCTGTCTAATTTTCGTCCTGTTTTGAATCTACCTTTTATCCTTGAAAAAGTTGTAGTGTATCAATTAAAATCATATAAATATTTCAATCTGGTTTTAAAGCTTTGCACAGTACTGAATCTGCTCTTTTAGGAGTCTCAAATGATATCTTTACTAAAACCAACTCTGGGAAACATTAGATATTAATTAGACTTATTAGATCTGAGTGCTTTGTGTGACTTGGTCAGCGATGAGGTCCAGTTGACCCGTTTGGAGATATCAGTGGGTCTTCATGGTACAGGATTAGTTCTGTTCTTATTTGACTAAGAGGTGATTCGCTGTTCATACTGATCATCACTCCTCCTCTAATATTAATTGTGGAGTCCCGCAGGGCTCAGTCCTCGGACCGGTGTCGTTTTCCCTGTATATGCTCCCTCTGGTGTCCATGTTTAATAAGTATGAATTATATTTTCACTTGTACACTGATGATGACATACTTATTGCTTCAGTGTTGCTAGACCACTGATTTGATCAGTGTTTTACTGTTGTACTATACCGCTGTTGTTTTTGTATTTCTCATACAAAATTTTTTTTTAATTTCTGTTTTTCTCATTCATTCATTCGTATTTCTCATAGTTTTATTTCTGTTTTGCTCATTTTTATTTATTTATATATTTGTACTTATAGTTTTATTTCTGTTTTCTCATTTTATTTATTTATTTTTTATTTATTTATTGTTGTTTTGGTCAACCTTGCTAGTTTCTAAATGTGTTTTATAAATAAATATTGTATCGTAGTAATCAGGGATGGGCAGTATTTCAGATACATGTATTTGAAATATTATTTTGTATTTTAAAGCCTTTGGAAAAAACAAATGTAATTTGCAATTTTTATATTTTCAAAATACATAAAATACTTTGTGCCAGTCAAGCTCTTTATCAGGGTGCTGATTTAGTTCAGGGGTGAGTGACTTTTCTGGAGTAAGATACGGTGAGAGGATGTCATGGTCAATTACACTTGTTGATTAAAGTTAAAATATTTCATCATTCAGATTTGTCTTCAGTAACATGAAAGAATAAAAGAGCACTGACAAGGGAAAAAATAGCGTTAGCCAATCAGTTTCATTAATCGGTTGTTGTTTTTTATCAACTAGCTTGTCAAATGTGTTTAAAGCATCACGTGCATGTTATGGCTGGGTGATATAACAACACATATCATGGCGATGATATAAAGTGTGAATCTATTGAACTTTCTCTAAATCGTTGACATAAATTGGCCTATCGGAGTACAGTAAGCAAAAATATCCATGCAGCTTTTAGTGGGCAGGAATTATTGGAACATTGGAGTGGAAAACTTTATATTTGACACTATTTTCCTAATTAATGCTGTTCAGTTGCTTTGTCACAATCTGTATTGTTAAAAGCGCTATATAAATAAAGGTGACTTGACTTGACTTGACTTGAAAACGAAGCATGGGGAAATGAGTAATAGAGTGTGATGTACCCTCATTATTAGGTTCTTGATTCTGATTGGTTGATGTTGAAAGGTTGTTAGATTAATATTCTCTAACTGCACAGTTATGGACTATTTCCATGTGTTTTCAGTTCCACACTGGTTTCAGACTAGTAACAGTGGCTTGGGCTGTTTCTATTTAAGATGCTCAATCGGTAGTTCTGCACACAAGAGCTTTATAAAGAAAGCAAAGACTTGAAACTTTTCTTGAGATAAACACATTTATATTTGTTAAGCGTGGTGTGAGTGGAATAATTGAGTCTGGACGGCTGAATTAATGAAGTGAAAATGATTCTGCTCGGTGCCGGGCCACATCACCACCTCTGCCCTGCCGCGTATTCATTTTCAATAATTCACAGGGTGTCACCTTACTCATTTCTGGGGAATTATGCAGGATATTACTGCAAAACTAGCTGATATGTATTGATTATTTTTAGTTTGCCTATCAAGGCCTTGGCATGTTTTTGCAGTGCAGTGTTTTTAAATGTAGATAACTGATGTTTGAGAGCAGATGTGTGACAGTACCAACAGCAGATATGCAACAGCAGAGTGCACATACTGAACGTGTCTTTGGCCTGACACACTCATTTCAGGTCTGGAGTCTCTACCTGTGATTCCCACAATGTGAAAAATGTGGACAAAAGGAAACACTCATAAAAATATAAAAGCAGATAAACTCCCATATGGAAATGTACTATATGACATGTACTGCCGTATATCAAGCGTGATATTATATAGGCAACATATAATTTTCACATATGTAGATTCTCTGAGTAAATGAAGATATAAGTTATAACATATATAAAATCCCCATAGTAAAACTCTATAAAAACACTCAAAAAATATTTGAGCCTATATGTAAGCTTTATGTATTTTAAACTGCATGTAAAATATTTATCAATTTTACACAGTTTTACCATAAACTAATAAACTGCTCTGCTTATTTGTTTTTCTGTTATAACTAGTAGTAACTGTAGTGACTAATAATTCAGAAGTTTCACACATTCACAGGAAGTCATATTTATTTACAAAGCATTTAATACAATACAGAAGAAACAGAAAAACAACAGAGCTAATGTTGTAAAATTCAGCAATTATGAAACAAGTTAAATTTCAGCTATAAGCAGCTCTGCAGCAGACAACAGTGCCATTATTCAACTCCGTTTAGTTCAGTGCTGATTCGTTTCAGTTCAGTGACAGCGTTAGTGGTGCAATTAAAGTTCGCCAATAATGAAACAAGTTTGTTTCAGCTATAAAGCTACTGTACATACCGAAACTCATATTTTGAAAATTATCTCAGAAATATATTACTATTTACATATATTTTCAGGTCAAAAAAAAGAGAGATGATTAAATCTGAGTTATTGGAATAACACTTGCTATACTGCAACACACACACACACACACACACACACAAACTGCAATATGCATTAAAAATCCTAAACCAAATATTGTGATAAGATCACGTTACAGCTAACTGGCGAATCTCACTCATGCACACGCAAATAAATCAGAAGAAGGATGTAATGTACAGTTCGATAAGCAATAAAAAAAATCCTTTCAATACAGGATCACTAATGGAAGAAAGTGTCGGAGGGCCTCAAACACACAAACACACCCTCCATTAGTCTATTGATGAGCTGTGGTGATAATGGCTCATGTCTCCTGCTTCAGTTCAGTTTACAGCGACACGCTTCTGCTGGAGGAGAAGAACTGATGCTCGTAATGAAGGGGAAACACATCTGTGGTTGTTAAGTCTAAGAAAAATATATATAAATGCACAGGAATAAACTCACAACTCAAAACTCTAACATAACATACTTTCCACAACGGTGCACATCTGAAATAACTGTAGCATGAAAAATACCTAGATTGAAACCCATCCAGTGTCCGGAAAACGGTTATTTTGGCTTGTTCAACCTCAGAGGTCTTGTATACAATGGTTAAAATCATAATTTGTTGAGGATATCTTTGGTGTAGTCCAATGTCAGATGTCATGCCATCGCAGCATCTCAAAGACGAATGGTGTGTGTGTGTGTGTGTGTGTGTGTGTGTGTGTGTGTGTGTGTGTGTGTAGATTAATATTCTCTAACTGCACAGTTATGGACTATTTCCATGTGTTTTCAGTTCCACACTGGTTTCAGACTAGTAACAGTGGCTTGGGCTGTTTCTATTTAAGATGCTCAATCGGTAGTTCTGCACACAAGAGCTTTATAAAGAAAGCAAAGACTTGAAACTTTTCTTGAGATAAACACATTTATATTTGTTAAGCGTGGTGTGAGTGGAATAATTGAGTCTGGACGGCTGAATTAATGAAGTGAAAATGATTCTGCTCGGTGCCGGGCCACATCACCACCTCTGCCCTGCCGCGTATTCATTTTCAATAATTCACAGGGTGTCACCTTACTCATTTCTGGGGAATTATGCAGGATATTACTGCAAAACTAGCTGATATGTATTGATTATTTTTAGTTTGCCTATCAAGGCCTTGGCATGTTTTTGCAGTGCAGTGTTTTTAAATGTAGATAACTGATGTTTGAGAGCAGATGTGTGACAGTACCAACAGCAGATATGCAACAGCAGAGTGCACATACTGAACGTGTCTTTGGCCTGACACACTCATTTCAGGTCTGGAGTCTCTACCTGTGATTCCCACAATGTGAAAAATGTGGACAAAAGGAAACACTCATAAAAATATAAAAGCAGATAAACTCCCATATGGAAATGTACTATATGACATGTACTGCCGTATATCAAGCGTGATATTATATAGGCAACATATAATTTTCACATATGTAGATTCTCTGAGTAAATGAAGATATAAGTTATAACATATATAAAATCCCCATAGTAAAACTCTATAAAAACACTCAAAAAATATTTGAGCCTATATGTAAGCTTTATGTATTTTAAACTGCATGTAAAATATTTATCAATTTTACACAGTTTTACCATAAACTAATAAACTGCTCTGCTTATTTGTTTTTCTGTTATAACTAGTAGTAACTGTAGTGACTAATAATTCAGAAGTTTCACACATTCACAGGAAGTCATATTTATTTACAAAGCATTTAATACAATACAGAAGAAACAGAAAAACAACAGAGCTAATGTTGTAAAATTCAGCAATTATGAAACAAGTTAAATTTCAGCTATAAGCAGCTCTGCAGCAGACAACAGTGCCATTATTCAACTCCGTTTAGTTCAGTGCTGATTCGTTTCAGTTCAGTGACAGCGTTAGTGGTGCAATTAAAGTTCGCCAATAATGAAACAAGTTTGTTTCAGCTATAAAGCTACTGTACATACCGAAACTCATATTTTGAAAATTATCTCAGAAATATATTACTATTTACATATATTTTCAGGTCAAAAAAAAGAGAGATGATTAAAGTTATTTCTGAGTTATTGGAATAACACTTGCTATACTGCAACACACACACACACACACACACACACAAACTGCAATATGCATTAAAAATCCTAAACCAAATATTGTGATAAGATCACGTTACAGCTAACTGGCGAATCTCACTCATGCACACGCAAATAAATCAGAAGAAGGATGTAATGTACAGTTCGATAAGCAATAAAAAAAATCCTTTCAATACAGGATCACTAATGGAAGAAAGTGTCGGAGGGCCTCAAACACACAAACACACCCTCCATTAGTCTATTGATGAGCTGTGGTGATAATGGCTCATGTCTCCTGCTTCAGTTCAGTTTACAGCGACACGCTTCTGCTGGAGGAGAAGAACTGATGCTCGTAATGAAGGGGAAACACATCTGTGGTTGTTAAGTCTAAGAAAAATATATATAAATGCACAGGAATAAACTCACAACTCAAAACTCTAACATAACATACTTTCCACAACGGTGCACATCTGAAATAACTGTAGCATGAAAAATACCTAGATTGAAACCCATCCAGTGTCCGGAAAACGGTTATTTTGGCTTGTTCAACCTCAGAGGTCTTGTATACAATGGTTAAAATCATAATTTGTTGAGGATATCTTTGGTGTAGTCCAATGTCAGATGTCATGCCATCGCAGCATCTCAAAGACGAATGGTGTGTGTGTGTGTGTGTGTGTGTGTGTGTGTGTGTGTGTGTGTGTGTGTGTGTGTGTGAGAGAGTGCGTGTGTGTGTGTGTTTGTGTGTGTGTGTGTCTGTGTCTCTATGTGTGTGCGTGTATTTATGTGTGTGTGAGTGTGTCTGTGTGTGTGTGTGTGTGTTTGTGTGTTTGTGTGTGTGTGTGTGTGTGT
>NW_015507066.1:122691-132409 GCF_001515645.1 Sinocyclocheilus grahami
GTGTGAGTGTGTCTCTATGTGTGTGTGTGTGTGTGTGTGTGTGTGTGTGTGTGTGTTCAGTGTGTGTTCAGGGCTGAGTGTGTAAATAATGGATGTGTGTGAAAGGTCAGTGCACTGCATCACTCAGCAGTAAACAGGTCACAGCTCAACCTTCACGTCACTCAGTCTGAAGGTTTCTCCTCAGCCGCTGATGATGAATTCTGGGTTCTTACGTGGGGCAAAAGCTGCATCTGTCCTGCATCCGTCTCCTCCAGCGCAGACTGAAGTTGAACTGCTGTTGAGCAGATGGTGTCAGTCTCTGTGAAGAGCTCTAGCAGCTTTATTTCCGTGCTGTGATTGTCTGGATGTGCTGGTGATGACGACCAATATGTTTCAAAATGAACTTTCCTAGAAGAATTACAAATGTCTGTTGTGTGAAAAGAAATTGACTATATATGTAGACGTGTTGTTGTGGTGTTAAACAGCAAATACGTGACAATGAAAACAGAAGAGCCATTTAAACACAAAAACTAGTTAGCAAGTAGGAAACGATCATCGAGTAAAACCAACAACAGTGACTAAATCTAAGCTAGCAATCCGTCCAATCTGTTATATGTCTTTGCACCTCTACGTTTGAGTTGACCTCGAATAATATCTGATATTCCAGTGACTTCTTTTAAGAATGTTTATTAACAAATTAAGAGGATAGAAAAATGTGAACTGTATCTCTTCAATCTTACGTTTCAAAGACGAATGCAGAAAATGGCATGATCTTCTGGTCTGTAGATGTGGTTTAGGTTCCTCCTTCAGTGTGCATCTGTGGGATGTTCTCACCTCTTTCATACCAAACATAAATGAATACCACAATATAAGCTGACTGTCTGGTGTATGTGTGCACGTGTAGTTCAGATCCGCTGCTGGAGGATGAAGGCCCATTTGTCATTGTGACCTCTGGAATCGCAGCGTAAGCACTCCGCACGATTGTTTCATCACTTCTCACACCGACTCGAGTGTTGCAAAAAAATAAATAAACATGACAGCTTCATCTCTGCTCCGACTGCTTGTTTCCTCATCCGTCATTGGGTCGCTTCTAATTAGATGCTAACTGGTGGTAGGATTTACAGGTAGTGTGTGAGGGAGCGGATTGTAAATCACAGTCCTGACTCCTGCATTGATCGACACCATCCCATTTAACAGTGCTGGCATTAACCTATTAGCTGAGCGTTTTCTAGTATCCTAATGGTCACAAACGGGGATATTTCTTCACACATTTGCTCCGCTGGAGTCCTGAAAGCCTGGGGATGTTATTGATGTCATTGCAAATGTGATTTCAAAGTTGTGAAGCGAAGAAGTGAAGATAAAATCAATGGGTCTTATTCACCACACACAAAAAAATCATGATTCATCAATAACTTGCATACTAAAATGTATTCTAAACTTACGAAAAATGCGGAAACGCCTGAAGCCACATACGTAAATGAATGTGCATGTGCATGTGTTGTGAATTAAGTGGAAAGTCTTCATGAGATGTTCTGCTGTGTGTATGAATTTGAAACAAACCATTCAATTATTAGTGAATGAGCCCCAATGTTTGGGATTTTTAGAGACTGTATGAATGGCATTGTATTGGACATTCTGCTCAACATCCTCTTTGTGTTTCATATTGGCTAGAAAGACATACGGATTTGGAAAGGCATTGTAACGCTCTGCAGGAAACAATGGAGAAGTTGAGGTGGAGAACTAAGTGCATGCAGTTTATTAAGAACAGGAAGCAAGGCTGAACAAAAACCAAACCACTAGGAACATAAACACGAAAGGTGTAACACGTGCAAAAAAACCATAAGAAACACAAGGTATACAAGCTCAAGAGTAAATGACTAATAGGATAGGGGTGATAATCAACAAAAAGACTACAAACGACTACAAAACAAGCACAGGAAAACAAAACACAAAACAAAGGCACAAGAACAGACGCTGCATTACAGGTATGAATGTAAGTAAATTATAGAAGTTTCATTTTTTAATGAACTGGCCCTTTAAACTTGAGTCTTTTGAAATGGTTTGAACAGGTGGACTGTAACAAAGCATTCATTATTGTTGTATGTTGAGGACGAATCTTATCCTGCGTCCACACTCATATAGTATTGATAGTTTTATTATTGTTGTGGAGCCTGTGAGATTGAAGCTTCGGTCGCAGCTGGACTCTGTGTTCCTCATTACACACTCACTCATAAATCTGATGGAGCTGCAGCGCAAACCGCCACAGTCATTTAACAGGGTCATTTCAGGCTGGAGCGGATGTGTACACACACACACACACACACACACACACTCTCACTCTCTCTTTCTCTCTCTCTCACACACACACACCCACACACACACACACTCACACACACACACTCTCTCTCTCTCTCTCTCTCTCTCACACACACACACACACACTCTCTCTCTCTCTCTCTCTCTCTCACACACACACACACACACTCTCTCTCTCTCTCTCTCTCTCTCACACACACACACACACACTCTCTCTCTCTCTCTCTCTCTCTCACACACACACACACACACTCTCTCTCTCTCTCTCTCTCTCTCACACACACACACACACACTCTCTCTCTCTCTCTCTCTCTCTCACACACACACACACACACTCTCTCTCTCTCTCTCTCTCTCTCACACACACACACACACACTCTCTCTCTCTCTCTCTCTCTCTCACACACACACACACACACTCTCTCTCTCACACTCACACACACACACACGCACACACACACACTCTCTCACACACACGCACACACACTTTCTCTCACACTCACACACACACTCACACACATACACTCACTCACACACACGCACACACACACACGCACGCACGCACACACACACACACACACACACACACACACACACACACACACACACACTCACACGCACACACGCACACACAAAATCCACACTCTAAATCTTTGCTTGCAGAACTGCTGTGTAAGTTGAGTCTTTTATACGTGTTGACATGATTTTATTGCAGAACATTAATTATACATGTTTTACAGTTATGGTGTATTTAATAGGCATATTAAATATGCTGACAAGTTATTAGCCGATATGCTAGTTACAGTAGTATTTCTGATGCAGTGAGGGAAACCTTCATACCAGACCTTTACGCTTTCATTTTGCAATTTCAAAACATCATCTTCAAGAAGAGGTTATACGACTTCTATTCCATACAGCTTCAAAAGTCTGAACTTGACGACACATTCTTGATGGATAAGCTTTCAAAAAATATATAATATTTTAAAGTGTAAAATAAAAGCGTATCACTGTGCCATTCCTTCTGCTCGTTGTTATTAAAATGTGTTTTTGTGTTGCTCTGTTCTTTAAAATGAGATTTTAAATGCATAGCCTATTTTGGAGTGTGTGCAAGTGCATTCAACAGGTCCAATAACAGTACGTTTTCTGATATGTACAGAACTACTCAAAGCACTAATGCAATGCTCCAGAAAATGAAAGGAAGAATGCCGAATGGCCTTAATAATGATGATAACAATAATACAAATGCCTCTGCATTATTAATTATAATTCCAAGCACAGATCTGGGAACCTCTGACAGAAGTGCGTCAATAGTTGTTAACCTCCTTTATTAAAATGTCAACAATCCTGCCAACAGTAACATCCATATTTGCTGGAGTTTCAAGAGGGACTGAAGCACAGTTCTGAGGTCTATCAGGATCTACATCAGTCTCTCTCTCTCTCTCTCTCTCTGTGTTGTGATTATGGAGAGATGTTACTTTGGAGTAGTGATGAGGATAGCCATCAATTCCACATGTAAATAAATGACTCTCATTTTTGTTTTAAAGTTATTTGGAGTAATTTGTGCACATAATGGGACATTTTGACTGGTTGGTCAATCTATTCAGCTCACCAACAAAAGCTGATGCAAAAGTACCTGTCTCCCAGAGACAGCTGCAGACATCATGTCGTGTGCACTGGTCCGTCATATCGAAATTAACATTCAAAAAGCAACAGCAGCCCAATGTTTATTGATGGCACCACTATAAAAGTCTATAAATATTGTCGTTATTTTCTTTTTTCACTGAAACACAAAAGGGAATTCTTGGCAGAATGTCTGTGCAGAAGTTTTCAATGCTAAACTGATGCTAAAAAAGTAGACCATTCAGTTTTTGTGCTATATTTTTTGAAGTATTATGAAGTTTATCAGTGAATAACAAAAATTAACCTTTTTCTCACCAAAAAAATCCCCTCCGAAGATATATTCTCAAAAGACTTTCTGGAGCTTGCCATTTAAAACCACCGCTCACTTTCACTGCAAATAGAAAAGAGCTGCTTGGACATTATAATCTCCTGTTGTGTTTCACAGAAGAAATTATTCTGCATATATTGCATTGGAAGTGGGGGTGCAGTTCTTCGTCTTCTTTTTGCGTACAAATTCTGACATCTAACTGAGGGAAACATTTTATAGGCATAGCATTGGCACAAAATTTGTTAGATCATATCTCATAGCGACTTGGAAGTGGGCTCTTTGGCTATCAAGCAGTTAATGAGCAGTGATATAACGACTTCATATCCACATCAGTTACAGCATCCTATACTACTCCATAGACTTCCATATAGAGGGATATCTCTGGATCAGAACATCGTAGAGACAAGGGGGTGAGCTCTTTTGACTCTGACTGCCAAGCAATCTTCAAATATCACCACAGCGACTGTTTAGCCAAACCCTAGCAACCATTTAGAGCACCCTAGTAACCTTGTAGTAAAATGTGCCAGCCATATCTTGGCACCAGAACATGTAGAACCTAGAATCACAGGTTTGGGGTCTTTTGATTCAGATTGGCAAGTAGTTTTTACAAATCAACCTTTATACTCTATAGCCACACCCTAGCAACCATTTACAACATCCTAGCAACCATACAACAACATGAATAGGCCATATATCAGCAACAGAACATCGTAGAGACAGGGTTGGCTCTTTTGATACAGACTGGTAAAAAGTCTATCACACTATAAACTGTGTAACCACACCATAGCAAGCATTCAGATCACCCTAGCAGCCATAAAACAACATGAGGCCATATCTCAGCACCAGAACATACTGCAGACATTACAGTCACCCAAAATACCCTAGTACCTGCCTACCGCTGAGTTTTACTACGGTAATCACCACTCACATTTTACTCTAGTTTTAATTAAATTATATATGATGTATATGTAACAGAGTTGAATAAGAAAATTGCACTACAGACGGTAGTGTAATGTAACATGAACAATAAATCACAATTTCTCCTGCTTGATGCATTTATTCACCATCATATTGCTCAGCCCACTGATGCTTATCAACAGTGACTCAAGTGATATTTCACGCACACACACACACTCTAAATGCACTCACACTAGATGTAATAACACTGTGTTTTAAACCAGCTCTGCAAATCAGGCTCTGTTTTATGTATGTTTTGAGCCCCTGGTTCAGGCATTACACACGTTGTAAACACACACAGGAATGCAGCCTGGCGAGGAGATTTACAGGTGAACACTGTGTTCTGTAAGAAGGCAGTGCTGTAATTCACATACTTTATATTTCTCCTCTGGAGCTAATGTTCCTTGTTCAATTGAAGCACAAGCTTGACACTCCTGCATTCACTGGTAGAGCTCGTCTCACACTATTATTCTTGTGCATTTACTCTATTCCCCATCAATGTTTCATTTGCTTGAGGATGAGTTAAATTTGGTACCGCATTCCATATTCTTTAACACTATGGCCTTTAGGAAGGCAAAGATAGCCAGGTATGTTGTAATGTTGAAATTAGAGAAATAAAAAGAAAGAAAGAAAGAAAGAATGTACTGTATGTTCACATAATAAGCATATTGAACTAAATACCTTACCATGACAACTCAACAGTATCATCAACTATTGTACTAATAGCATCTGTAAATACCATGTGACTAATCTAGATCTACAGGAAAATTCTTGTTGGCTGATGATGCCACAAAACAGACATCAGACAGGACAAATATCTTTTCATACTTTAACAGTCTCTATAAAAACGAGGCACTGGTGAAACAACTTCTGTGATATGTATGTTGATTGCAAAATGTTTTACTTGTCAGAATACACAGAAGTCAAGTCACTTCCAGCTCCGGTTTTAACCATCTTGTTTGTCCTGCTGATGTATATCGCATTGCATGCTAAGACTTGTGGAACAACACAAGCAATTTAGGCAGAGTCTACTTGCACTAAGTAAAAACAGCAGTATTTTCTTTGCACTGTAAAAGCTACATGGTGCAAGCTGATAGGTTCTTTAAATTGAATCTGCTAGCCATCACATCATTTACTTCACCGCACAAGATGACTGGCCTCTGCTGATTCTTGCTTGCTCAACATGTAAATAGTCTGGTTCAGTTTTCACTGTAAGCTGGTCTAGCCGCACAGGATATCCTCTGAATCCCTCCACCTCCCCCAGCTCCACCTGTCTAGCGTATCTTACATGCTCACAGCAGTATGTCTGCATATCTGTTGGCTATAGCAAGACCATACTTGCTCTGCAGCAGCGTGTAGCAGATCTAGTCTGCCAAGACCAAATACATTAACATTTTTTTTTCATGACACTGGGCTGTTTAATAAACCCACATACTGTATGCAATGGAGAAAACCTGTGGGTGTGTCACCTGAAAAGTGCAGCGAAATGCACCAGGAGCAACGTATTTCAGATTTTGCAGGTTTTGAGTTAAAGCTGAAGAACCGAGGAGCGGGAGAGAAAGAAGGATTGATTCATCTCCTTAGACTCTTTATATTTCTATCTGAAGAGAACACTGGGCTCCCATATCAGTGTCTCTGAAGTGATTATGTGTCATTCCTGATGGAGTAACGGTGGAAAGAAAGGTGCAGCTGATGGATGGGGGAAAACAGTAAGGAAGAAATCATTTTGATTTGAGTACATTTTGGTTCATCTAAATAAAGCTGCCTTGTGATGGCTTACAACAGACCGGAAGTCTCTTGGTTCCACTGGAGAATCACACAGGGGCTGTGTGGAGTTCAGACTCTCTATGGATATGGGATTTATGGGTCTGATTTGAGCTTTGGCATATGTGATTAAATCAAAACTATGAGCATGAAGTGAAAACTAATGTTTATCTTTTTCCTCAACCTTAGAGGTATCACAATATCATCACATAGCAATTTAATAACTCAAATGAATTAAATTAATAATTAATATATCTGCGTACATACAGTACACTCGTGTTAAGTGAACATACAATACAGCAAATCTCAGCTGCTTGATTGTTATATTGTTGAAAAAACGTTAAATGTATTATCACCCAACGTAAAGTTGGTTATATAAGTATGTCCTGCTTTATCCACATACACTCTAAAAAATGCTGGGTTATTTCAACAAAACTTTGGGTCAAATATGGACTAACCCAACTGTTGGGTTACATTTTTACATTACATTTTTAACCCAAAAGTTGGGTTAGTCCAAATTTGACCCAAAGTTGGGTTGAAATAACCCAGCATTTTTTAGAGTGTACATAAAGTACACTCACGTACAACAATGCATGTATACAGTAGGTCGGAAATCTTAAATGAAACGCAAATAAAACTGTTTATATCGTCACAAACGGCACATTATATTATAATCCACCTCTAATTTATCACTCAGTTGAAACTATGTGCATTGTGAAAAGTGCTATACAAATAAATTTGACTAAATACCTGTTACTTCTGTAGCATGTGGAGTAATTGGAGGGTAAATGCTTCTTTACTGTACATGCAAACAGAAACACGGCAGCTTCACAAACAAACTGATGGTTCATTATGACTCCCTCTAGGGGAGAATTACAACAGCAATAAGGCAGCAAAATAAAAATTAAGAGGACACCATAACCACATTTAACACAGTGTGAGCGTGTCTTTGAGACTGAACCTGAGGTGCTTTCATATTCTTCTTAATGTGTGTTGCAAGTGAATGGCAATAATTAAGTGAATGTCTTCGGGTGTGTTTTTGACTGATTGCCCGTGTTCCTCATACAGCCACAGAGGACTGATGTGTCTCACGCTCAGAAGGACACCAGCAGACCCTGAGGAGAGCTTTTAGTGAGGCAGAAAGCGTGAATAATGAGCCTGAGGTGAGGCTGTTTGATTCCTAAAGCTCCTGTTTGAGTGCAGCCCGCTGGGCTCAGAAAATTAAGAGGACGCCATAACCACATTTAACACAGTGTGAGCGTGTCTTTGAGACTGAACCTGAGGTGCTTTCATGTTCTTAATGTGTGTTGCAAGTGAATGGCAATAATTAAGTGAATGTCTTCGGGTGTGTTTTTGACTGATGGCCCGTGTTCCTCATACAGCCACAGAGGACTGATGTGTCTCACGCTCAGAAGGACACCAGCAGACCCTGAGGAGAGCTTTTAGTGAGGCAGAAAGCGTGAATAATGAGCCTGAGGTGAGGCTGTTTGATTCCTAAAGCTCCTGTTTGAGTGCAGCCCGCTGGGCTCAGAAGAGCAGGCAGGTCGAGGGATTTAAAGCTGCATGAAAGACTCTGTGCTGCTGGAGGAGAATATCAAAGAGATGAAATCGACCGTCGCTACTGTTACTGCATGTACACTGTGTTAGAGATCTGAATAAACCTCTAACCCTATAGCAAACCTAATGTGATGAGTGAGTTTGTGTTAAGTGATCTGCATCTGCTGGACCATAAAACGGCTGAAAAAATCCCACTAATCAAAGATCTCAACCACCGCATAACAATGTTCTGATTTACAACACTAGCATTTGAGTTCTGCACAGGCAAACAGCACCATTTTCTTCAGAAAATCTAAGAATCTAGTTCCATTTTGTATTTTAAACATCTCTAAATAAGCGTGAGTCTGGTGTGATCATTATAAATAGTTCACCCAAAAATGAAATCACGTCATTCCAAACCCACAGGACTTTGATTTGTCTTTACAAATGTTAAAAAGTTATTTTTAATAGTCTCTCATTCTTTTGGTCTATTCACTGAAAGTCCACGCAACCAAAACATACAGACATTAAAAAGTACAAAAATAGACTGTAAAATGAATCCAACAGTTTGATCCAAGTCTTCTAACGAGACAGATCACTTTATGTGTAGACTTTTATTCACATATTAACATTGATCAACACACCTAGTCATAAAACACATCAAAAAGCTCATCCGTACTTGTGTGACAAACCTCATTGAATTGTGTGGTTGAGCTTCTGTTTAAACATTGGATCAGGTGTTTTCTGACTTAGATTAAACTGCTTGATTCAAGTGAACATTTTAAAGCATCAAAGCATCAGAGTTTTGGTTGTGTGGACTTTCAACGGAGGGACAGAAATTTCTTGATGACTCAAATAATGACTGAATTTCCATTTTTAGGTGAACTATCCCTTTAATATGGACCATAATCGACCCAAATATCAGTCACATTCATTTGCAGTGTTATACAAGGCTAAGTTTCAGCATCAGCAACATATTACATTTCATCAGTATTAATGTACACACATCATTCTCACCATCTTCATGAGTTCAGCGTTGAGTTACATGATGATAAATGACAGTCATCCGTGTTCACTGTGCTGTGATGTCATGAATGCAGGGATATCAATCAGGCATGTGTTCTGTGATTTATAAGAACAAGCATTGCAATCTGAATTTGTAGGACTGATTTAGCGTGTTGTAGCATTTGGACCAATCAGACACACAACTTTTTGTT
>NW_015507067.1:0-3334 GCF_001515645.1 Sinocyclocheilus grahami
TAATTCAGCACATTGCATAGGATGCGATGACAAATTCAAGCACACTGCTTCACCTAATTAATTATTCATTTGTTTAGTTAAATAATTTATAATTTGAATTATACAAGAACCCCCCCAATAAACTTCGGGTAATCAAAAAAAAAATAAATAAATAAATAAAAAGGTTTTATTCATTAGCCTACATCAGATCTGATTTTTTTTCTTCAGGAAACAGGCAGACTTGAATAAATAGCAACACAGAAGTGAACAATAAACTATAGAAATGGCTAAACAAAAATTTTATAATTAATCCAAATTTTGAACAATTATGAGTAACATTAGGATAAAACATCTAAATATGATATATTGATCGCTTATACTTATCTCCCCACCCTCAGACTCTCCATCGCTCATGGCATTTAGTGCTTCTTATACCTCTTCAGCATTCATAAATCGCCTTCTTTTACTCATTTTGTCTTTATTTGAAACTGATAACTAATCAGTGAGTGAAAGGCGTTGCCTAGCAATGTATGATGTTAAAACATAAGTGGCACGAAAATGACAGCGTGAACATACAGGCATTATATAGCGGGTAAATTTGACCCGCGCTGGCGCTTATAGGTATTAATGCCCCCTTTTTTATTTGAGTTTTTAACAACAAGGGATTGTAAATCACACAATTTTAGTAAAAGTCAGTGACTGGGAGACTTGAATGTTTTATTAAAAATCTTTCATGTACGTTTTAAAAACACGGGTAAAATTTCCTCCGTGGCAGTTCTAGTGTTAACCCGTTTGTGGTGAAATTAAAATTTGGAAGTATTTGAAAGCAATTTCTCTGACTTTGTGTGTTCATTTGTACTTTTTCTGCACTTTTTCTACACAAAGTAACATATTCAGTGACAGTTCCTTGAAAATCTGATCTGAAGTGTTTTGTTACTACCAGGTGTAAATAACAATGTCTGTTGACTTGTGTTTTTACACAAGGTTTTAACATGTGTCTTTGTCGATCCAATCACATGTACACAATGCACACATACCGTTTTGCCACCCTTCCCGATGACTCGTCCGGCGGCGGTCGAAGGCACTTTTATATGTGCCCCCAACTTCACTTCTTCCTTAGCAGTGAAAAAATTCTCCTCTTTCAACTTCCCATATATCCTCCCCTGTGCCTACAGCCACACACATACACAGATGAGTAAAGGAGAAATGAGGGATGAATATAGATATCAACGTAAAGCACCCTGGGTCCTGCCTACTGGTATTTGTACCCTGAAGATAAGGAGCCTAAATGACTGAATGATGGCTTTTACCTTGAACTGAGCCTCTGGTGGTCCAGTGATAATTACCATTCTCTCAGGATCTTCAGGATTGTCTGCTGCAGCAATCTGCAGTGACACAAAACACCACTTTTTTTTTGAGTACAAAAGAACACAAAGTCTTGATTTGAGTACAAAAGAACACTTAAACTGCTACACAGAAGATACACAGAAAACAAAAATTGGTAACCTAAAAATTTATCTAAAAATCAATTTTATTTTACAGGTTAATGCCAGTTAGAAATAGCTCTTTAAGGTAACAATTGCAGGTCATCACTTTTTACAGCATGTACAGCTCAAGTCTACATTATACAACACACTTTTGCTGGAAAACAAATGAACACAATTCAAAATATTACTGATTGTTTTCCATTTATTTTTTTCTAATCACAAGTCATAATTTAGACGAAACCACAGCTGTCAATCAGCTAAATAATGTTCAAAACAAAAACACATTTACATCAACAAATGTAAGATTTACAGACAATGCAGCACTTGGTGAAACTAGCAGTTCCATCAGATGGCCCAAAACAGTAGAAAACATCACGGTTTTCTTAGTCCTGTATAACAAGCAGGGGTGGAACGATACATGCATTCGTACCGAACCGTCACGGTACGGACATCTCGGTTCGGTCCATGAGGCCTTACAACGAATACAGGCAATTCCCCCAATCCAGAAGGGGGCGCCCGCAGCAATGCAACGCTGTTTGATAACCGAACGCCAGCAGAAGAACAGCGAATGCAGTGAGTTGCGCACTTGAAAACAAAGCCCACTAGACAGTGACCATGTGCTGATTCTGAATGCGTCTCTCACAGACTGACAAAGGAGCATACTTTAAAGGCTTTTGCACTCAACCGTTTGTGAAATGGAGCTTTGTGCTTGTGTATCCTATCTCTCTCTTTCGGCACAAATCCAAATATTCCATAATATTTCCATATTTGCGATGTAACGTATCAGAATGCTAAACTATTATTTATTATGTAAATTATAGGCTTTGTACTTCAGTCGCGTTCCAGCGGTGACACAGAAGCGGGCGCTCTGATGTTTGGTTCACTGTATTTTATTTAGATAAAGTACCAACTGTGCTGTAGGGTTGTGACAGTGAGGAAATTTTCCCACCAGTTAATCGACATGTGACAACACTGGTAATACCGGTATCACCGCGGAGGCATTCCCTCTTTTCCTCGTTTTTCTTTGCTTTTAAATGGCTTGTAAAAGTGGCATGCACATTTTACTTTCACTTTCAAATAGCGGCAATTCAGAGTAAAGCAATTGTTCGTTTGAATTTTCCCTCTTTTCCTCGTTTTTCTTTGCTTTTAAATGGCTTGTAAAAGTGGCATGCACATTTTACTTTCACTTTCAAATAGCGGCAATTCAGAGTAAAGCAATTGTTCGTTTGAATTTTCCCTCTTTTCCTCGTTTTTCTTTGCTTTTAAATGGCTTGTAAAAGTGGCATGCACATTTTACTTTCACTTTCAAATAGCGGCAATTCAGAGTAAAGCAATTGTTCGTTTGAATTTTCCCTCTTTTCCTCGCTTTCCTTCGCTTTTAAATAGCTTAAAAGCGCCGTGCAGAATTAGCGGCAGATAGGCGTCAAGTGCTTGAATGCAACAACAAAATACAATGTCAAACTCACTTTAGCATATATATAAAACATAGAACTTTTATTAACAAAACAAATAAAAATACACCATGCTATAGGGCAGGCTATGCCTAACATAAAATAACAAATAATTTATTTCTAGTTTTGTATACCTATTTAAACTTTATGTAAGTAAACATGTATAATATATAACTAAATAAATAAGAAACGTAGAACGTTTATTAGCAAAACGAATAAGAAAGCTTGGAGGCACGGCATACATCTTGATGTCAAATAAAATAAATAAATGACACAAAGTTTAAATAAAGTAAAAATCAGCAAACAATGTGGAACCAATTAAATTAGAAACGAATGTTTAAAAAAAACTTCCAAAATCAGATAAATGGCAAGTGTCAACAGGCTTTTCAAAATCCAAAATATTGCCAAACAGGCGCT
>NW_015507067.1:4729-12265 GCF_001515645.1 Sinocyclocheilus grahami
CGGTGGGGGTCGGTGACACGGTGGGCAAGTGACGTAACCGGTGTTTTAGCTTAATACTGGTATCACCGTCAGCACCGTCTATCGCGGCAAGCCTACTGTGCTGTCAAGTTAGCAATGCTGGAACTGATGTTTTATGTGTGTGTGTGTGTGCGCGCACGCCGGCGCGATCACTTCAACTGTTTCCTTATTCCAGCAGAATCAACTTTAAACACTTATTGTCTTAATAATGCATAACTGTATAAAAGGTCTGCTTTTATTTGTGTACACTCACAATGAAAACAAAACATTGTGCTTTTGTAAAATAAAGAAAACAAATAGGATGTTGCTTTCTGCCATCTGAGTTTCCTTTCTGTAAACAAATAAAGCCATTCACAAAAATGAACTGAAACTCAGCGTATATAGGCTACGTTACGTGTCGCACTGTTCTTTTTCCCCTTGCTTATCTGTAAACTAAATCAAATATATTTCAAGAATTTATTCCTTGTATGTATATGTGTACTGCAGATTATATATATTTAATATAATGTAATGATATTTAGTATTTTCACAACTAGGTAGATTTTTTTTTAAAGTTTGTACTACTGTCGGTTCAAAATAAATGAAAAGAAACCGAGCATAGTAGATTAGTTTTTTCCCCCCCATTGTACCGAAATCGTATCAAACCGGGACCCCCGAACCGAGGTATGTACCGAACCGTGACATCTGGGTACCGTTCCACCCCTAATAACAAGCAATAGGATACAATCTAGTCCAAACCATTCTTTAATTCAAGCTTAATTCAAAACTGGTTAATGTTCGCAATGAGAGAGTGAACTGCAGTGGTGTGCCTCAAGTGTCTTAAAGTGTCTCACTTTTATTGAGGCTCCAGCGTAGTGTGCCAGCTCTTTAATGTGTTGCCCTTTTTTCCCGATGAGAGCTCCTACTGCTGGAGTGGGGATGAAGAGGTACACCACTTCCTGTTCAGCAGTCTGAAACACACACAGACAGCCTTGACTCCTGCTAGTCAAGTTCAGACAGACAGCCTTGACTCCTGCTAGTCAAGTTCAGACAGACAGACAGACAGATAGACAGATAGACAGATAGATAGATAGATAGATAGATAGATAGAGTGCTTTTTACAATACAGATTGCTTCAGCAACTTTACAGTACACCATGATCTTCACAAAATTTGATACAGATTCTGTTTCAACAATAAAGCGGCTGCAACATTTTCCCGGTAAATTAAATGATAAAATCCTGTATTGTTTATTTTTAAATTATGATACCTAATGCATTAACTAAGATTGACAGTGACACACTGAATCTTTGAATCAAAGTTAATTTATAATTCGTAACTTTTTCCATTTTAAAGTTCATTATTTGCATATAATGAAATATATATAAATTAAAGGGTCATGAACGGTCAAGGGGGCACTGCAGTTTTTAAAATATTATTTAATAATGTTTCCTGAGGTGCATCTATAATCTTAGTATATTTTTCATCAAGAATTTGTATTTATGGTAATTTTCTGCCCTGGATAGATGGGTAGGAAAGAATAAGTCATAAGAATAGTTCATATTTTAAAGTGGGGAGTTTTATGCTTTAAACCTTGCATTTAAAACTTATGTTTTTTTGTTGTTGTTAAACAACCTCTTATATGTCTAAATTAAAAAAAACATTTTGATTCTCCATTTCTTCTCTTTATTAATATCATTCAATGATTCTGGCAATACGCCATGTGTCAACAGGTTTATGCGAAATACATGCAGAAAAATATCATGTATTATTAAAAACCACATTTACAACATTTATATGATTTTTTAACATTTCAGTTTTATTCTACATGACTAATTTCAAATTCGAATTATTGTTCTGCATCTGTTTGATACCACAATTCAAAATCATGAACTTTATTATCATTTAAAAGACATTTTTAATATCCTGAAGTTCTGAAAGGCTCAGAACTCTGCAACCTAAAAAAGGGGCAGATGAATGTGCTACAAAATTATTTATAATACATGTAACTGAAAAGGTTCTTATGAGCTTAAGATTGTCATGACATAACAGTAGTGTTCAGATTTATGGAAAATTATTATGAGAGATGTATACTGACATACACATATAATAACAAGTACTCACTGCTTGCTGAAGAGATAATGCTCCAGAGGAGGGAACCCCATACAGACCACCCAATACTGATGGGGGGCCCTGCAGTGGCAAACATACACATGGAGGATGTGGTGAGACTAATGTAACCCAACATTTTAAAGCAAACAGATGGCTATTTAAGAGATAAAACGCACTAAGATGAAAGGACAACTATCTATCACACTCCCTTTACAGATCACACATTCTTTTCTCAAATCATTGACAGCTTAAAGGGGTCATATGATGCGATTTCAATTTTTCCTTTCTCTTTGAAGTGTTACAAGCTCTTGGTGCATAAAGAAGGTCTGTACAGCTGCAAAGACTAAAGTCTCAAATCCAAAGAGATATTCTTTATAAACGTTAAGAGTCAGCCACGCCTACCTAAAACGGCTCGTTCTAACACGCCCCCACATGTCTACGTCACTATCTGGGAACATTTGCATAACAACCGCCCAAATGTTCACACAAAGAAAGAAGGCGTAACTTTTATTCTCGCTGTAGTATTGTTGTTACCGCCGCCACCATGTAGTGAAGGCACTGTGTGCTTCGTTGTGAAAGCGAAACTACTTTGTTTGGCCTTCCAAAAGAGGACAATATCACTTCGTCATGCCTGGAGCTGATCCGTGCTGGTCGCTGAGGAAATACTTCAACTTCGCGCTGTCGATCGCTGGATCGGCTTTCACCGTGGACGAAGCAGAGTCCAGCCCGGGGTCGTCACATGTGGTTGCCGCAGGCATCACAATATGGTAAGGGATGTAACATTTCCGTCACACACTTGAGGAATTCGGCCAATCACAACACACTGGATAGCTGGCCAATCAGAGCACACCTCGCTTTTCAGACCAACGAGCTTTGTAAAAATCGACACGTTTCAGAAAGGCGGGGCATAGAGGAGAAACAATGTACAGTATGTGTTATTTGAACCTTAAACCGCATAAACATTTCAACACCAAATACACGAAATAATGTTCTTTTTAGCAGCATCATATGACCCCTTTAAAGTCCTGATATACACATGCACATCCTGATGCTCACCAGCAGGGGGCTGTAGTTGGCTGGGGCGGACAGAGATCCATGCAGACCAGAGGCTGGAGGGAGAACAGACAAGCCAGAGGAGAAGATCCCCAACGCGCTCAGGTTTAGACCTGGCATCATGTTAGTCTGCTGCTGAAACCAGAGATGGAGAAGGATGTGAATCTGAGAGTACAAGTGAGACTTTATGCAAAGCGTGGAATGAACCAGTCTTGTTCAATTTCACAGGTTTATGTTAGTCAAACAGTTACTGAATAAGCAAATTAAATGGATTAAACGAATGCAGTTCTACTGAGTTAATGCCAATTCACATCCACACTCTGCCTGATAATCACTGTCTGTCCAAGCAAAACAAGTTCTGCTTTACTAAGATTAAAGAAACAGGATTAAAGCCACTGTTAAACCCAAACACTGTGTGAGAACAGTTAAAGGATATGTTTGGTGTTTGTCAGTCCATATTACATTGTTCTCTGCAATATTCAGATTCAGATCAATTGTGAGTATATAAGTCTACTGATGGACAATTCTATATTTACATTGACTGCTTTATCTACATGTCACAGTATCATGACGCGAGCATGCAGCGGCGCTGACCCACACGCTCGCGTCATGATACTGTCGTGAACGCACGTCCACAAGTGTGGAAAACACTCACTTGTACTTTTCTGGACCTTGAACGTGGTAGTTACCCTTGCTGTCTATGGGAGGGTCAGAGAGCCCTCAGATTTAATCAAAAATATCTTAAATTGTGTTCCGAAGATGAACGAAGGTCTTGCGGGTTTGGAACAACACGAGGGTGAGTAATTAATGACAGAATTTTCATTTTTGGGTGAACTAACCGTTTAAAACTGGCTCCTGATTTACCAAAGTTTTAGAATGTGTCACAATACACAAACGAAAGGGGACTCTTTGGGTGGTTGTTTGACTACATTCGATTGCAGGAGAAGTTTGGAGGATAAAAAAGGTATTTTTCTACAACCAATGAACTTTTATAATTACACATTTTTAAAATAAAATACCCAATCCTTCTAAAAATACAGGTTTAAAGTTCTATAAACACAGGCTTTTACTTTTGACAGCAACTCCCACATAACTGCACAGAGATCAGTTAAGGTCAGGTCAGTTTCAAAAGATCAAAACATGCAAACAGTTTGGAGCACATGTCCTTGTACATTCATAATTCTCCACTTTTTATCTTTAAATAGGGCTGTCAATAGATAAAATAATTAATGGTGATGCAAATTTTGAAGTGATATTTCAGCTTTCAGCTTTAATAATGATAAATTCTTCTGTTAAAAGTCCCATCTGGATTCAATTTGCAAGTAAAGGTTAAAGGCTTCCTTCATCATTTACAAACAAACAAGAGTATTGTTGTAGGATTAGTGTGTTTAAGAAGATAAAATAATACTGGCCCTATATAATTTATTATACGACACTTTTCACAACCCCTGATGTTTCAAAGTGACTTCACATAAAACTGTTCCTATCTCTATAAACAAACTACCATCCATCCACCAATAAACCTCAAAAGCTATGATTTACTCACATTAAGTGAAGACACATCATTCTCATGGGCTTCTCTAAGTTTCTTCATGATCTCCACTTCTGCATTACAGCACTCCTCCACCACTCCCCTCACCGTGATGGTACGTTCCTGGTTATATATAGTTAGGTCTTGTAATCTACAAAAAAAAATTTTTTTAAAAATGAAGAAAATAAGCATTGTCACTTCAGATGAACAATCAATACATACACAATAGGGCTGTGCGATATGCGATAATTAAATAATGCGATATTCAATATGCGATACGATAATGTGCCACATGCTCAGATGAAACAGTTTTACTCAGCTGTTGCGGAGTCAGTTCAGTGAACTTCTATAACTATCTTGTGTCATATATATATGGTTATTTGTATGTATGTATGTATTAAGAGCTCCTGTAAAACCACAAATTCCTTGTGTTTGCGCACACTTAAGTGGTGAATAAAGCTCATTCTGATTCTAATATAACTAGCATACATGTTCCACTTTTTGTGAGAAGAAAGCACCCCTACAACAACTTCTGAAAGTGAACAGTAGTGTTTTACTCTAGCATTACATAAAAATGTCATTTTAACATTTAACATTTACTCTATGAATTCAATTTGCACTGATTCTTACTTAAGCTACAAAAGTTATTTAGGTAAGAGCAGTGAGTGATTTTCTCTTTGTCTTTTGTTCATGGCCCCAAATATTGCAAGCTGTAGCGATACGCATATTGCGATATGTACATTTGCGATATTTCAATAATTTCGATATATTGTACAGCCCTAATACACAATTATACCACCGTTTCATCACTGGGTCCTATCCTATGAGACATTGTTTAATCTTTAATTGATCTCATCAGTTCAAGATGATCAATACAGAGCAAACTTACGAAGAAATAGTGATCTTGGTCCCAGTATCTTGCTCTATCTTCTTCAGGTTCCTGCCCTCCTTCCCTATGAGTCTCCCAACAAGGCTATTGTGGGCCAAGATCTTCAGAGGAACCTCTTCAACACTGATTCAGAGACAGAGCACACAATATTATTTTCATTTTTTATTTCTTTTTTATAATAGATCTGAGAACAACATGAGGTTATTTGCTTATTTACACAGTTTTAAATTATTTGTCTTAAAAGAATCAATCCTAAAGCAAATGAAGCATGTAAAACTTTAATGTGCCCTACAATCTGAAGGGATACTGACATCTTGGTGTCATTGGCCTCTTTTTCCATTATTTCCAGGATCATCCTGCAGGCTTGTGAACAGCCCTCTTTAGATGAGTGGATAGTGATGGCCTTCTCAGTTGCTCCTGCATTCTCCTTACGATGGATATCTACCCTGAGACAGAGCAAAGGATGACCTTTATCACATTTTTTAATTTAACTGTCACGTGGATAGAGCAAAATGGATATTGAGAATAGGTTATGATCTCAGAATGACTATGCAATGTTAGTGATTAGAGGTGCTCAATATATTGTAAGCCAATATATTATTTAGCTTCATTGCCAAAAACTAAAACAAAAAAAAAGTATATTTTGCAATTTGAAAAAAAATTTCTTTAATAAAATAAATGAAATAAGTATACCTGATATATATATATATATATATCATTTGTATTTCTAAAATGTACTAAAATAACTAAAACACATAAAATTTAAAGGGGTCATATGATGCGATTCAAATTTAAAACCTTGGCTTTTTGACGCGATCGACCCGCGTTCGATCCCGCCATTTGCCAAACTTTTTTTTTCTCCCTTTTCAAATCTCGTATCGCATCGTAAAGGCATTTATTTTCAAGAAAAATTAAGGAAATAATCAAAAAGTTGAAAATAAAGTATCGGGTAGGGTTAGGGTAGGTGTAGGGAGGGCTTTATTGTACCAATATGGTGGCATCCATTTAATAATTAAAATTAAAATGATAATTTACACTAAATATGTTATTATTGCATACTGTTTTATAATGTACATTGAGAATAGGTTATGATCTCAGAAATAAGAATGACTATGCAATGTTAGTGACTAGAGGTGCTCAATATATTGTAAGCCAATATATTATTTAGTTTCATTGCCAAAAACTAAAACAATAAAAAAGTATATTTTGCAATTTGAAAAAAAATTTCTTTAATAAAATAAATGAAATAAGTATACCTGATATATATATATATATATCATTTGTATTTCTAAAATGTACTAAAATAACTAAAACACATAAAATTTAAAGGGGTCATATGATGCGATTCAAATTTAAAACCTTGGCTTTTTGACGCGATCGACCCGCGTTCGATCCCGCCATTTGCCAAACTTTTTTTTTCTCCCTTTTCAAATCTCGTATCGCATCGTAAAGGCATTTATTTTCAAGAAAAATTAAGGAAATAATCAAAAAGTTGAAAATAAAGTATCGGGTAGGGTTAGGGTAGGTGTAGGGAGGGCTTTATTGTACCAATATGGTGGCATCCATTTAATAATTAAAATTAAAATGATAATTTACACTAAATATGTTATTATTGCATACTGTTTTATAATGTACCACAATACTGAAGTGCAGATAATTGCCACTATTTGCAACAAGTAGTATACTTGATAGTAGAAATCCTGCTATTTTAACATAGTGTAACTAGGTATTTTCACGTAGTGTAAATAGAATCCATTGCTAATACGAGATTTGAAAAGGGAGGGGAAAAAAAAGTTTCGCAAAAGGCGGGATCGAACCCAGGTCGATCGCGTCAAAAAGCCAAGGTCACGCACCTATCCATCTGCGCCACTGGAGTTGATGATTTACAACTTTTAACTAAATGTGAATAGACACCCCGTATTTTTTATTCCATAGTAAGGGCAATTCATACAATA
>NW_015507067.1:31042-37648 GCF_001515645.1 Sinocyclocheilus grahami
GACAAATCAGACAAACCGGAAGAGGTAGGTATAGTTTGAGACAGCGCCATTGGTTTGGGATTACTCACCGCTGACTGGACAAGACATCTGTCAATCAAAAAATACTGAGTGTTTATTTACATTTAGTTAAAAGTGGTTGTGGAACATATGCTACAGTGGCACAGATGGATATGTGCTTGCCCTTGGCTTTTTGATGCGATCGACCCGGATTCGATCCCGCCTTTTGCCGAGCTTTTTTTTCCTCCCTTTTCAAATCTCGTATTACATCGTAAAGGCATTTATTTTCAGTAAAAATTAAGGAAATAATCAAAAAGTTGAAAATAAAGTATCGGGTAGGGTTAGGGTAGGTGTAGGGAGGGCTTTATTGTACCAATATGGTGGCATCCATTTAATAATTAAAATTAAAATGATAATTTACACTAAATATGTTATTATTGCATACTGTTTTATAATGTACCACAATACTGAAGTGCAGATAATTGCCACTATTTGCAACAAGTAGTATACTTGATAGTAGAAATCCTGCTATTTTAACATAGTGTAACTAGGTATTTGCACTTAGTGTAAATAGCATATTGCTAAAAATACTGCTATTTTCACGTAGTGTAAATAGAATCCATTGCTAATACGAGATTTGAAAAGGGAGGGGAAAAAAAAGTTTCGCAAAAGGCGGGATCGAACCCAGGTCGATCGCGTCAAAAAGCCAAGGTCACGCAACTATCCATCTGCGCCACTGGAGTTGATGATTTACAACTTTTAACTAAATGTGAATAGACACCCCGTATTTTTTATTCCATAGTAAGGGCAATTCATACAATATATTTAAACTGAGCTACTTTAATACCATTTCCGAACTTTCTACAATGACTCTGCTGTTCTTCGGCTGGTTCTTCCCTGTATACGTTGATTGACAGATGTCTCGTCCAGTCAGCGGTGAGTAATCCCAAACCAATGGCGCTGTCTCAAACTATACCTACCTCTTCCGGTTTGTCCGATTTGTCGTTGTGTTTTCTGACTTCTACATTTGTTTTCGGATTTGTCGTTGTGTTTTCTGACTTGTTATTTTCTTTTCGAATTTGTCATTGTGTTTTCTGACTTGTTATACTGTTTTCTGAATTGTTGTTGTGCTTTCTGAAATGTTATTTTGTTTTTTAGACTTGCATTTGCGTTTGTAATTTGTTATTTTGTTTTCAGAATTGTGATTTGCTTTGCACTTCTCGGCCACCGTATCAATATGTATGATATCACACTATTTAATATAAATAAATTTGGAAAAAAAAATCTAAAAAAAAAATCTGATTTATACTTTATACAGAATTGTTTTGATTCTGCAAGCCTATTGTAGTAATTTTTGTGGTAAAATAAATAAATAAAAAGCATTAAACACAAGTGAAAGAACCCGCTAACCAATAGTGCACTCAGTAAATCTATTTTGCTATCGGACCCTTTTCAAATTTCCGGGTTTCTTAGCAGCGGAAGTCGTCATAGTTGGGTTAACTTGAAGTGCAGTGAATGGCAAATATACCACAAATATATTTTTTGCATTTTTTCCATATGCTCAAATAGCAAAAGAAAAACTCCACGATAGTGTTTTCATGACTTGCAATAAATTGAGAGACTGATAACGGTAGTCAGAAGAGAGGACGATGTCAAATTTACCGTCCCTTCCAAAGACGCTGCATTAGAAACACCCTTTTTTTGCAATTTGATGCAAAGGTGATATAATACAAAAAAAAGTGTTATAAATGTAGATACATTTAAAAACAAAAACAAAATATGATTTACGATGCTGATGACCATTAAACGCATCATCACAGTCTTGTGAAAAGGGTCGATTTTACGGTATACAGTGAATATGACAAACCGGACATAGTACAGCATAGTTTAAAATCAAGGCTTTAAAGTTGCTAACTCATACATGTAAAGTGACAGCACAACTCTCCATGGGTGCATTTGAGCCAGCTTTTAGCAAACTATGGTCACAAGTTCATTGAACTCTATTGGTAACAACAGAACTTGCAACCATAGCTGCTTTTGGGAAACGCACCCCTGTCCGCATCTAATTCACAAAGCTTAGATCCTTTTTGCATGGACAGAGCACTACACACAATATACAGTACATGCACTTTTAAACAGGCTACGCATTTGGCAAATTTGCCAAAGTTTGGGCATTAAGGGGTTTTTTCCACATGTATTCATTTATTTAGAAAGCAAGAACACATTGTCCGAACATATTGTTTACCAAGGCATGTTATTTTTAATTTGCTTCAGGAAATAAAAGACGACATGGAATCCTCAACTAGGAGTCACGCAATACCAGGTCTATCAAAGCTTCTTGCAAACCTTCATTTTTTGGTCTCCGGTTCTTTTCAACGTACTGTGGCTTCTTTGTTTCTTTATTTGCGACTATGCTAATTTGCACTGCGCTTGGTATATTGCATTGGTCGATATGGAAATGAAATGTTGCATCTGTGTTCTTAAAATTTGCACGTTAGTAAAAATTTCCCCTCCCATCTGCACTATTTTGGAATTTGCCCTGTTTAGTAAAACTGGCCCTAAATGTTTAGATATTCTTTAGATATTAGACTTAAGTATTACTGCGTTTGCCTTTCGATTATTAAACAGAACTGTTAAACAAAGGTAGTCTGAGCTTAGGTTCTGGGATCAGCATAAACATCCCGCTTCCTACTCAGCCATAAACCTATCGGCCAAACGTCAAATATTGGCCTTGATGATATATCGTAGGGCTGGACAATAATTCAATATCAATATGTATCGCGATATAATTTTTTTCAATAAAGGTGATATGATTTTTAAACATTTCCGATATTTCGATATGCATTAACAGTTTCCCATACATTGATTTATTTGTGCCGTTTGACTTCGTTGAATAAACATGAGCACTGCACGTTTCAAAATCATAACACGGCGTGGGTGTTTTATATGAATGTATCTCTGAAGGGAATTGACTATCTTCAGAAAAGTTTCGATGGCATTTTCATTTGATCTGATAAATTAGCATTCAGAGCGGAGCTGCCTTGTTTACAGCCATTACTGGGGAAAGCGCTAGTTTTATCACTCTAAAAGCGCCTCCTGCTGGCAAAATGAGTTTTCATTTTAAATAAGCCTGTCTCCAGCAACATTTCCATTTTTTCAGGATTCTTTGATGAATAGAAAGATCCAAAGATCAGAATTTATCTGAAATAAAAAGCTTTTGTAAAAGAAATTATAGAAATTAATACTTTTATTTAGCAAGGATGCTTAAAATTGATCAAAAGTGACGATAAAGGCATTTATAATGTTACAAAAGATTTCTATTTCAGATAAATAGTGTTCATATCGATTTCGGAATTATCTCGTATCGACCGAAATTAAGAAATATATTGTGATATCAATTTTGGCCATATCGTCCAGCCCTAATATATCGGTCAACCACTATTATGAGGTCCAAATTCTAAGCTTTTAAAAGTATCAAGTGAGTGATTTTTAATTACTTAGCTACTCCACTTTGAAAAATGGTAACTTCAACAGAATATCAACTGGTATTATTCAAACCAAAAACAGTATTTAGCATCACTTAATCACATTAATGTATACAAGCAAAACTAATTTTTATAGGTTACATGAGGTAGAAATATCAATTGCATTTTACAAGCACAGAAAACCAGGTTTACAGTGCAGACAAAAGGGTTAAAACACAAAAAGCAAAATGATAAATTATTGTTTCAGCCACAGCACGTTGTTCATTATCAGCCCAGAAATGTCCTACTGGTACATCCGTATTTGTGTGATTAAACTATGATAGCTATTACATCTTTTGAGTTATAACCTCAATAAACTAAGCAATTCCAAGAGGGTCTTCGCCCCATTGGTGCTTGGGCCCTAATTAAATTTAACTTTAGACAAATACTGGTTAAAATGTTTAAAATATCAAGACTTCTTACTTGGACTGGGTCTGCTTTGTGATGTTCTTTATAGTGAGTCCCTCTTTCCCAATGATGGCTCCCACAAACTGAGTGGGCACTAGGATTCGTAGAGGCACCTCTTGCTGACGATGCCTGGGCCCCTGGGGGCCTCCCATGGCCCCTGGCTGACCAAACTCCTGCTCCCGACTTCCTGTCCCCATTTTAGATGCCCCTCGTGGGACCTGGGGTCTTACACCCCTGTCCCTTCCTGCCTCCTCGTCCAGTATGTACGACACACTAAAGGAGTGATTCTCAAAACTGTGGCCTGTCAACTTCTCAACAGCCCTGGAGAAGAATGAGAGAGAAAGAGATCAGTCAATCATTAGATCAATCACTAGATCAAGACATATTTAACACAGACCCCAAACAACACTCGCAACGAGAAACAAAGTATTGGTTACATTGGGATAATGTATACTGTCATGAATGAATTACAAAAATTGATGGATTCCAACATTAAAAATCATTAATCACATAAATGTGTTTATTTCGCACATTTCGCATGACCTGCTGCTGCTATAGCCACCTCACTGCTAGGGTTGGGCAAATTTTAAGAACTGACGTTCGTTCATGAGGAATTTGAATTGAATTACCCACACCCTGCAGGCTGCCTTGGAATTTGAATTGAAATGACAAGAAGAGGTATTGCAATTCAAATAACGTGAACAGTCAAACAGTCACAAAGCAGAGCAATTTCATTAGTGCAACAAAACATATACTAACTGCACAACTAATTTTGACTTTATGCTTATTTATCTTTTGATGTGCAAAATACATTGTTAGATTAGACCCATATTTCTTTAAACTGTTGAATACGGTCAAATTAACAGAAACAGTAAACCTCCTTAAAACATCTATCATATTGTGTTCAGATATTTATAAAAAAAATATTCATTATAAAAACTGAATCTATTCACTTAAGCAAATTAAAGCATTCTTATATTACATGTTGCTTCAACATTATGCATAAAATTCATTTAGATTTTTGAAATATAATAATTATTTTATGCAAAATAATGAAATTAACTACCATTCATAGGTTTGGGGTCAGTAAGATTTCTCTGTTCACAAGGGCTGCATTTAATTGCTCAAAAATACAGTAAAAACAGCAAGATTGTGAAATGTTATTACAATTTAACATAACTATTTTCTATGTAAAGACATTTTAAAATGTAATTTGTTTCAGTGAACCTAAGCTGAATTTTCAGCATCATTACCTTCAGAAATTATTCTAATATGTTGATTTGCTGCTCAAGAAACATTTATTGTTATTATCAATGTTGAAAACAGTTTCATATTTTTGTGGAAACTGTGGTCAATTTTTTTTTCAGGATTCTAGAAAAAAAGGAACTTCAAAAAAGCTGATTTTATTTGAAATAGTAAAGATATTTATAATGTAATAAAATATTTGTCATTTTTGATCAATTTCATGACCCATGCTAAAATAAAAATAAAATCTGACTGATTCCAAACTTGTGAATGGTGCATATAATTTATAATGAAAAATAAAATGTAATGAAATTAGATTAAATTCTAGCTGAAATCAACTTCAGGAAATAAGCTAGTTCAACTCTGAACGGTGCACAACCCTGCTCACTACAAATGCTGATACAATTACCGAGCGCCGGTCTGTTGCCCTATGACAGGAAATAGTAAATCAGACAACTCACAGCACACACATACCCACCCACTGGGACAGACCTCCCTCAGATAAAAGCTCCAAAATAAGATCCCTGGAGACAAGACATCATCTAAACCCTTCTTCCACCACACACACATACATATTAAGATACATAAAACAAGGCACTGCCCAGTAAAACCACTTTTTACAACTGCAACCTACACTGTGATGGCTACTTGATTGATCCATTGTGACTAGTACTGCCATATAAATACAAACAGATCCGTTAACCTAATATCTGCATTATCCCGCGGGGAGAAAATCCCCATGTTCACTGATGTGGAACCACTTTAGAGATCTAAATTAGTTAACGGGAACATCTGATGGTACAGGACAGGAGGTCTGTGGTTTAAAGAGATGTTTGAAAGTGTGTGTGTTTGTGTGTTAGCCATATGAGAGAAATTTAGGGTTAAACACCAGCTGGCTTGGTGACTGGTTCAATACACACACACACACATACATTCACAGAGGACTTTTATCAGCTGCTGGGAACACAGTTACTATTGTTTGAAGCCAAGTGTTCAGTCAGGCATGAGCCCGGGAGCAAATATTCTCAGCATCTCTCAGCTGATGTCCATTCATTCACAATTGTAATGCTACAAATGCAACATCAACTATGTGAAGTGTTGTCAACCATTAGCTATGTCACCAAAGTACTGCAGATTTCAATTTTTTGGAATTGTTTGAATATCTGCATCAGATTTTGTTTGGTCAATAATCACTGAAAGTAGGACTTTTATATTGACAGCACCAGGACTTTTATTTTAACTAGTGCTGGGCAACGATTAATTTCGATTAATCGCATCCAAAATAAAAGTTTTTGTTTAGCCTATATAATATACTGTATGTGTGTGAACTGTGAATATTTATTATGTAGGCATATATATATATATATATATATATATATATATATATATATATATATATAACATATTTATTATATTAAACATTTTACACACC
>NW_015507067.1:37877-41366 GCF_001515645.1 Sinocyclocheilus grahami
ATGTGTAACAGTATATTGGTTTACAGCAGTTTAATGTTTTGAGGCTTTCTGTGTTATGAATGTTAATCAAACAACAAAACACAAAGAAAAATCACTTTTGTAGCTTTAACACGGATTTAATTTGCTGATTTACTCGCCAACAAAATCACCTCAATCATTGATTATTTTTTCCCCTAAATAAACTATTCAAGTCATATGGTGATTTTTTTTTCATATCGCAGAAAAATAAAATATCGCAATGTGAGTTTTTTCCAATATCGTGCAGCCCTAGTACACACATATAGTATGTACTCAAAAACGTTTATTTTGGATGCGATTAATCGATGCCCAGTAGGGGTGTAAAGGTACACAAATATGACGGTTCGGTACGTACCTCAGTTTTAACGTCACAGTTCGGTATGATTTCGGTACAGCAGGGGGGGGAACTTTTTTTTTTTTTTAAATGGTTTACTGAACAAGTTGCTCTTTCTTTAAATACATTCAGTTATAGTTTAAATGTTCTTAGTGATACAAATCTACCTCAGCTTATGCTTAAAACTATAGGGAGCCCTTTTACATTAGAAGGTTACAATTAGGCCTAACTATTTTTAAATAGATGATCAACACTCAACTTTAAAAAAAAATAATAATTGTATGCAAACATGTAAATTGCACATAATGCAGTTTTTAAATTAATTTATAAATAATAAAATTTCTAAGCTATTTGTTAAAATATATTCAATTACACAATGGCTGTCATAGCATGTTTCATAACAGATTAATTTAAACATACTGCACATTAAATAAGACGAACAGGTTTAGTAAAATATAATGAGTATATGGTGTAATATTTTGCAAAATGTTCCTCTCTAGTCTTCATTTCTGTAGAACTAAGGAGCTGTGGACACTGATGACTCGCTGAAGTAAATTAAATGCTGCGTGACATTTTATTTCCATGCTGTATTGTTGATGTCTTTCCGTGGTTGAAACACTGATTGAGCAATTACATGAGGTATGAGATGTTCAGTCATGTTTATTCGCGTTAAAACTAGTAGTACAGAGGAAGGAATGATCGCGTTCACTCGCGCTCCGCTCTGCAGAAATCTGCGGGGCGTCACGGCTCAGCCACGGGAACCGGAGGTGATCGCGGCCGCTCTAGTCAGTGCTTGTGTTGGGATTATACCAGCACATTTCTGAACCGTCCCAGAAGCGGCTCTCCAAGGCGTTTATACAGCGATCTGTCATGCCACATCAAAGACTGTCAAAACGGCATTTATTATTTGAATTTCCGGAGAAAACAAAAACACTGTATTCGTTCGGTTCACATGCGTACCGAACCGAAAGACCCGTACCGAAACGGTTCGGTACAAATACGTGTACCGTTACACCCCTAATGCCCAGTATTACTTTTTACAGCATTGAGAATAAACACACAGGAGCTTCCATTCTAAATATAAATTGCACTGCATGTGTTATTTAGCCTACTATGAAATAAACATCCGAAATTACATACATCTGCTTTATATCATGCTTCTCTTTAGGATATCACATTTGGACATACAAAATTTATATCAGCATTCTTACTCTTACGAATTTACTCTGTATCTTTAATCTGGGCATACAAAAGTAAAGCTTGCATCTTTCCAACTGTAACTGTTTATGAATGATGATTATATTGGCTGGTTACTGAAAACAACATTGAGTTCTCTTGCTGCAGTTACTCAGAAGCACAGAATGAGTAAATAACCGTTTACACGGGAAGCGTTCCTGGATTGCAACAGAGTAGAACAGAATGCATGCATTTCAACACTGTTTTTAAATGTTTAACTATGCTTAATTTAACTGTCATCCGAATGCTTAATGCAATGCACCAATAGATCACCCTACAGAACCCAATGCCAACAAGCAACATGTGAGCAGGCTACAAGCTATTACCAGCTGCATGTCTGGAGTCTGAATTACCACTACTGCAACAAGAGCAATAACCTAGCTCCGGTAAAAGTCTGGATATTAGGTGAGATTCACTTTAATCAAAAAGAGATGGGCCAATAAAGCTACACATTCACAGATCTGTTCAAAGCAGGTGTGTGTGTGCACCAGTCAGATGAACTTAAAGCAGGTCACAGGAATAAACAAGACTCACTATCAATCACCAGTGACTGTAACATGGTGACATAACAGACTGCACTTGCGGGCCAAATGACATCATGGCCATAAGATGATCACTAGGCTACATCACCTCCACTAATGGGGTCAGATGAGTGTCAGTTACTGTTCTGACATCACCTTTGACTCAAATTGTTTTGGGTCATGTCACAGTTCACACTGTAAAGAGTGGTGACACATAGCTTTAAAAGATAACCCTTCTAGAACTATCCCTTAAAATTATTTTAGTTGGTGTAACAAAACTTTTAGGCAGATTCAGCCAGATTAAATATTTCTGACTTGAATAAAACCAGTTAATTTAGACTGTTTACACTAGTGCGTTTTCATTTTAAAACGGCGTTTTAAATTGAAAACAATCCTTGTCTACACTGGCGTTTTCACTGAGTTTCAGAAACAACCTCCGTCTACACTACACAAACGAAAACGCATGTCACATGACCATTCATGCAGGTACAACCATATATATGTATAGGTAGATTCCGTATTATTTAGATCGGTCTAATGGGAATCTACCAATCTGTATCTAACAAATCTATGGGTACAACAATGAGCATGATGTTATTGTTTAGGGTTAGGGATCAAGGATACGCAGAGCGAATGTGGGCAGACACGCCATCGTTTTCAAAAGTCTCCATTTTGGTCTGTTTACACTGAAACGCAACCCCCGAGTTCTCAAACTAAAATGGGGTCTACAGCGTTTTCGAAAGTCTCAGTTTTCGAGGGTCGGTTCACATGGAAAACTGTCCTTTTAAATTGCAATACAATTTTAAAAAGTTTTTTTTTGTTTTACTTTATTTTAGGCCAATTAAATGCAGCTTTGGTGAGCATAAGACACTTTAAAGGGGTCATATGATGCTTTTTTAAAGATCATTATTTTGTGTATTTGGTGTAACAGAATATGTTGACATGCTTTAATGTTCAAAAAACACATTATTTTTCAAATACTGTACATTATTGTAAGTCCTCTATGCCCGCCTCTCTCAAACGCTTAGTTTTCTACAAAGTCCCTCCTTCCGACAAGCGCAGTCTGCTCTGATTGGCCAGCTGACCCAGTGCATTGTGATTGACCGAACACCGCAAGCACTCGTCGGAAATGTAACGCCCCTTACCATAAATCGCAGCTTCATCTTTCAAAATAAATGTAAAGACAGAGCCCGATGAATATGTGTTTGCAGTGCACAAGCCACGGTTAAGACAGCTGACTCCCCTGTGATGTGTCTCGCTCGCTCTCTCTCTCTCCCTCCCTCTCTCGCGCGCACGCACACACACACACACCGCTCTCGCTCTCTCGCGCGAGCGCACGCACGCACGCACACACACTCTCTCTCTCTCTCTCTCTCTCTC
>NW_015507067.1:41398-41878 GCF_001515645.1 Sinocyclocheilus grahami
CTCACAGACCCCAAACTTCTGAACTATACTGTAGATGTTTAATTTTTAGGTTACTTGACAACATATTTTTACGTTAACATTTTCAAAGTTCCTCCCTTAAGCCATAATTCTTTTCAAAGCACAAACTCGCAGCAGATCTGCTTGTTAACCAGGGTTCAAAGTCCAAAGTGCGAGGAAAATCTGCGCTGATACAGTTGTCAGTTGCTCAGTCACATTTTTATGAATTTTTACAATGCATGTGACAATGCGATACGTACGACGTATTCGTAGAGAGACACATTTATAAATCAGTTGTCAACAAAAATAAACATTGAGGTCTTCCTGCGCGTTTCCGCCAACATAAAAGAGAAAGTCTTATCAACATTCATAAATGTTAGTATTGTAATTTTACTGTTGTTCTGTAAAATAAAATAAAAAGACAATAATAATGATAATAATCATTACAACAGCTCTGTTTTAATACATTTATAACAACATTCA
>NW_015507067.1:41984-85050 GCF_001515645.1 Sinocyclocheilus grahami
AATAAATACATGCCTGATTCAAGAAGGGGGTCTGATGGCCAAAAATTATTATTTTACCAACTTATTCATTTTAAGTTAAATTGTGCTTTGTAGGTATAGTGTCTGCTAGAATGTAAAACATGTTCAGTGTTAAATATTTTTTAATTGATTTTTTTTCTTTGAAAAGCAAGACAAAACAGTAAAAAGCACATTTTGGCTTTTTAATTTATGCAATGGTGAAAAAAAGAATTGGCAAAATACATGGGGGAAAAAACTCTGTATTCGACCTTCGGCCCAGTGTCTAATTTTGTTTGGTTTCGGCTTCGGCCAAGAATTTTCATTTTAGTGCATCCCTAGTTGCTAGCGCATTTCTGGGGAGGTTTGGCTGATTGCAATATGGTTTCTAGGGCATTCTGGCTGATTACGAGTGTGTATAGGCTGGTTGCTAGGGCATTCTGGTGGTTGTTAAAGAGGTTTGACGGGTTACTAAGGTATATGGTTTCTAGGGCATTCTGGGTGGTTTCTAGGGTATATTGGCTGATTGCTAAGGCACTCTGGTGGTTGCTAAGGAAGTTTGGTTGGTTGCTACGGTATATGGTGTCTATTTGGTTGCTAGTGTAGGTTTGGCTGGTTGTTTTGGGGTTTCTAGGGCATTGTGGGCTGTTGCTAGGGTGCTTTAACCGGTTGTTAAGGATCTCAGGCAGTTTCTAGGGCATTCTAGGTGGTTGCTAGGGTGTTTTGACTGACTGGTTGCTAAGGTTTGGCTGGCTGCTTTTGGGTTTTGTAGGGCATCTTGGGTGGTATCTAAGGTGTTTTCAGTGGTTGCTAAGACACTCTGGTGGTTGCTACAGTATATGGTTTCTAGGGCATTCTGGGTTGTTGCTAGGATGTTTTAGCAGGTTGCTAAGGAGGTTTGGCTTGTTGCTTTGTGTTTTTTTTAGGGCTACTACTAATTCGGTCACTACGTAGTTTCTAGGACCTTCTGGGTCATTGCTATGTTGTTTTGACTGGTTGCTAGGGCATTCTGGGTGGACAATAGTAATAATGATGCTTTCCTCAACAAAGAAAGCTTATCAGCATATTTGCTACCATTAATCTGTATCAGCCATTGTTCACCTTTTAGAATTAGCATCACGAGTGAGCATTAAAAAACCCGTATTTGTCAACGCTAGCAATTTAGCTTAAGTTCAGTGTGACACGGGACAGACGCACATGAATCTGATTCAGATGAGTCATTAGAGAGCGAGTCTGCTCTGGCAGGCATCGATGTGAGAACATTTGTCTCCATGTCTTATTCATGGAGGAACAGGCTGAACACCAGACACTCAGTCCAAACGCTAGCATGTGCATTCGCTTTATGTGTTTGTGATACTGCGCGAAGCGACCTTCTACCATGTTCAATCCTGCACCATGTTGTCGGGTGGTTTTTGATGGGTCTCAATGCTAGGGATGTGCGAGACTAGTCGACTAGATGACTAAACGGAACTGCTGCTGCTGGTCGATGATAAAATGACTAACTCAGTCACATTTTTATGAATTTTTACAATGCATGTGACAATGCGATACGTACAACGTATTCGTAGAGAGACACATTTATAAATCTGTTGTCAACAAAAATAAGCATTGAGGTCTTCCTGCGCGTTTCCGCCAACATAAAAGAGAAAAAGTCTTATCAACATTCATAAATGTTAGTATTGTAATTTTACTGTTGTTCTGTAAAATAAAATAAAAAGACAATAATAATGATAATAATCATTACAACAGCTCTGTTTTAATACATTTATAACAACATTCACACAGTGTTCGAATTAGGATCTGTAATATTTTCTAATGTTTTAAAAGAAGTCTCTTCTCAGCAAGGCTGCTTTTAAGTGTACAGTAAAAAAAAATAATAATAAATACATGCCTGATTCAAGAAGGGGGTCTGATGGCCAAAAATTATTATTTTACCAACTTATTCATTTTAAGTTAAATTGTGCTTTGTAGGTATAGTGTCTGCTAGAATGTAAAACATGTTCAGTGTTAAATATTTTTTAATTGATTTTTTTTCTTTGAAAAGCAAGACAAAACAGTAAAAAGCACATTTTGGCTTTTTAATTTATGCAATGGTGAAAAACAAAATTGGCAAAATACATGGGGAAAAAAAAAACTCTGTGTTCGGTATTCGGCCCAGTGTTTAATTTTGTTCAGTTGTGGCTTCGGCCAAGAATTTTCATTTCGGTGCATCCCTAGTTTAGAATGGCATTAATAATATTAAAATGACAATAATGTAAAAAAATAAATTAATTAAAAATCACAAATGTTTAAAATCCACTTTCAATTCACAACAGTTTTTTAAAAAAAAACATCCAACAAGAATTTTGTATCGTCTATAATTACATAATATTTACTTATAAACGCCTAATCTGTTTTTTTTTACTATAAACGTTTAAGATATTAAAGATAAAGTAATTTACCTCACTATGTCCACACGTTTGCTAGGACGGATACAAACATTAACTGTGCTAACTGAACACGTTAGCGCTGCTAGAGATCCCCTTTGCACTACACCCTGCTTTTCCAGTTCTGCAGACATGCTGAGACTCCTGTCAAATTCCACTATTTTAAATACACACCAGCGACACACCTCCTTACAGAGAAAGGGAGACAATACGCTCATAGAATGCAACAATGTGACTATCCTGACAGGGTACAAAAGACACCAATGCGACATGACATTTGCTCCACCAGCCACGTTGTTTTGGTGTCACCGATCAACGTTAGTCATGTAATAGTTGTTTCAGGACCAGACAGGTGCCAGGATGGCTCTCCACCCATGTGTTCAGAGATGACAGGAAAACTTGATCTATTGTAATGAGTCACAGAATAAGCCTAGCTAGTTGTACAACCATTGTCAAAGCACATCAGGGCCGTGACCAGAGAAATACAAGCAACTATATTGAAACTGTAATGAGCCTGAACATTCACAGAGTGTGCACATGAAACATTGCTTATGACGTGAGATCTTCAAAATTAATCCATCTAAGGCATCAAGACAAAAGCTATGAGAAACACCCAGAATCAGCTTTAGTTTTGGTGATTTGAGCCTCGGGCTCTAAATAAGCAGCAGTCTTTTATTTCCAATAAATCTGGAATAACCTGCACAAAATAAACAAAACAAAGACTAAAACCTGCTGAACTCAGTTACTCCTGCAGTAGATGTAGGATAAGTTTGAGGCCCCAGGGACCCTGAAGTGCCAGTGACTCCCACCCGCCTAGAGACACTTCTAAGCTGAATTAACCCGATTTCCCACTTCGTCTCTTAATCACTTAAGCGCATAAGCGTCCTGAAAGTGTGCAAAGAGTCAGAGCCAAGAAATAGAGTAAGTGCATTTCCCACTGGGACAAAATATGTTGTATTATGAAAGGTATATCAGCTGCTTGGAGAGCTTGGCTTTTAGTCCTTAAAATGGTTAGGATGCTTTATTATATATACAAAAAAACCTGCTCAGATTTCACCAATGTCTGCATGTGTCCTGCAGATTGGTTTTCTGGAATTGTTGCTCTTAAACCAGCATTTACTGACAACATGGCTTTAATTCTGAAGCCCCTTGTGTTGTTTCTTTATTGAATACAAAAGAGCCAGAAATAGAATCAGTGCCTCTCTTCACATTCCAGAGGTACACCTGGACATCGCTTGCCACATTAACATTCAACATGCACTGTTTTACCACAGCAGCATCCCGCTGCCCCCAGTGGATAATCCATTAGCATTCTGCATAGCTCAGTCAATTATTTATGAGTTGTGCTTTGTGTATTAGCATTCTGATGCCCTCTACAGCACAAATTAGTGTTTAAGAGTAAACAGCATTAATTACCATACTTGACAAAGTGACTACATTAGCTATTTGTAAGATACAACACAGCAGGATTTTTGGCTACCTGAGACAAAGAAAGAGCAGGTTTTGCTAATTCAGTTCTACTTAGAAATTCTTAGATTATTACATTGCAGTCTAAACAATGAAACATACAATGAACTAAAATATTTTGAGTCTTATTGTTTTGGGGGGGGGGGGGTACTAACATCCTTCAAAATATCTTCTTTTGTGCTCCACAGAAGAAAGTCAAGGATTTTTAGAATGATACCAAGGGTGAGTAAATGATGCAGATTTTTTTTTCTCCCAACAAACACCAACATTTCAAAGGATTGTTGGATTTACAATGTTGCAAAACACAACGCCCACTCTGCCACACTGCCCCAACAAACACTAACAGGTTTATCACACTAATCCAACAACTGTTAGAATTTGGTGTTTGTTAGGAACCATAGCTATGTTAACCATAGGTATAGATACAGGGATGGTGCATCTATCAACTTTCAGCAAAGTCACAAAACAAAGTAGTGATCATTCTAACCTAATGAACCTTTTTTACACTTTCACTTTCATAGAGGTAAATAAGAATTATAATAAGAAATCTTAGCATTCCATTTGCTCTAACAGTGAAAAGAAAAACCTATTGCATTCTCCCCGACCCATACAGAGGATAAATGACTTGAATAATGGATGCACGGATGGTTCCTGGAGCTCAAACAGTAAAGCATGGGTTAGATTCCCAGAGAATGCATGAACGGATAAATTGCATACCTTGAATGCAAAAGTTTCTTTTGATAAAACTGTCTGTGAAATGCTTTTAAATGTCCTGCATTTAACTAACCTTATCTGTGTATATATGGGTAGTGCATGTGTGAGTATAGATTTATGTCAGTCTCCGCTTGTGTAAACACTGTTAATAATGCATGACTATTTCTGCATAACATTCTGCAGTTTTTAGGAGAAAATCAATAAGACTTGACAAATATCAATAAGGGCATGTAACAGAGAAGAATATTAAAACATTAATGCATCGGCAAACCCTGTGAGACTTGCATAGAGATACAGAGAAACCAACTGTGAGAGAAAGGAGTAACAGCAGAGGCTCTAATTACTGCCCACTGCTGGAAAAAAAGACTCTACAGTACTCTACCAATAAAAATGTCAGGACTAATAGGTGTATCATACTGTAGATAAAGACAAAAAAACAAAACACAATTAAAGATAACAAATCCTTCTACAGCCTTTCCTACTGGGCAGAGACCTCCTTGCAGGCACTTTAAATGTCATATGCGCCTCCCCCATAGATACCCTGCTAATTATATCTCGCTTGGAATGCACTCAAGGTGTATGTGATGCAAATGAGATTTAAGGACTCGCATCCATATTTCAATGTGTGAGAGGCATACTTACTGCATAAATATACTAAACAAGGCTGATTTGCATATATATATCATTAAAAACAAGACAGTGAAGAGAGAAACTCGAAAACACACAAGACTCTCAGTATGACAAAGGAGAACAACTATTGATACCTGAACTACCGGTCAAAAGCTTGTAATCATTAAGATTTTTTAATGTTCCTAAAAGTCGTCTCATGTTCACCAATGCTGTATTTATCTGATCAAAACCGCAGCAAAAAAAAATTATATTGTCTTGGAATATCTCAATTAGGGCTGTACAATATATCGAAAAAACACAATTAAAGATAACACAAATCCTTCTACAGCCTTTCCTACTGGGCAGAGACCTCCTTGCAGGCACTTTAAATGTCATATGCGCCTCCCCCATAGATACCCTGCTAATCATATCTCGCTTGGAATGCACTCAAGATGTATGTGATGCAAATGAGATTTAAGGACTCGCATCCATATTTCAATGTGTGAGAGGCATACTTACTGCATAAATATACTAAACAAGGCTGATTTGCATATATATATCATTAAAAACAAGACAGTGAAGAGAGAAACTCGAAAACACACAAGACTCTCAGTATGACAAAGGAGAACAACTATTGATACCTGAACTACCGGTCAAAAGCTTGTAATCATTAAGATTTTTTAATGTTCCTAAAAGTCGTCTCATGTTCACCAATGCTGTATTTATCTGATCAAAACCGCAGCAAAAAAAAATTATATTGTCTTGGAATATCTCAATTAGGGCTGTACAATATATCGAAATATCGCAAATGTACATATCGCAATATGCATATCGCTACAGCTTGCAATATTTGGGGCCATGAACAAAAGACAAAGAAAATCACTCACTGCTCTTACCCAAAATAACTTTTGTAGCTTAAATAAGAATCAGTGCATATTGAATTCAAAGAGTAAATACTACGCAGTGTCTTATTTTTCCTTTTTATTATTCAGTTCCAAAACTCATGTTAAAATGATTGCACTAATGTTAAAATGACATTTTTATGTAATGCTTGAGTAAAACACTACCGTTCACTTTCAGAAGTTGTTGTAGGGGTGTTTTCTTATTAGAATCAGAATGAGCTTTATTCACCACTTAAATGTGTGCAAACACAAGGAATTTGTTGTGGTTTTTCAGGAACTTTTGGTACATGCATACAAATAACCATATATATATATATATGACACAAGATAGTTATAGAAGTTCACAGAACTGACTCCGCAACAGCTGAGTAAAACTGTTTCATCTGAGCATGTGGCACTGTAAGCATTATCGTATCGCATATCGAATTATTTAATGAGTTATCGCATAGCGCATTTTTCTTCAATATCGCACAGCCCTAATCTCGATTTAAATGATCTGTTTTAAAGTAAATTCCCGCAATGCAAAGCTGAATTTTCAGCATCATCACTCCAGTCTTCAGTGTCACATGATCCTTCAGAAATCATTCTAATATGCTGATTTGCTGCTCAAGAAAACTTATTATAAATGTTGAAAACAGTTGTGCTACTTCATAATTTTGTGGAAACTGCGAAACATTTCTATTTTTAGGATTCTTTCATGAATAGAAAGTTCAAAATATCCATGCTAAATTATAGTTTTTTTGTCTTACTTACCCAAAACTTTTGAACGGTATACTGAAATGCTTCTTCAGCAGCAAATCAGCATATTAGAATGATTTCTGAAGGATCATGTGACTGAAGTAATGATGCTGACAATTCGGTTTTGCATCCCATCATTAAATTACATTTTAAAACATAAAAAAAACAACAACAACAACATTAAAAGATCTTAGATTCCAAACTTTTGATTAGTAGTGAATGATACCTTTGCCCAACTTGGCGCGGATGTTCCAGTGATCATGAAGACTGACAGGACAAAATAGTTTTTAGAAAGTGTGAGAGTTCTAGATCTTCATTGCTACAGGTATCACAGATTTGCTCCAAAGCAGCTACTCATTCATTACAGATCAGACACCAAAGATTCCTCCTTAGATGTGAAAAAAAAAAGTTTCACAAATTGTGACATCAACGCTCTGGGTTCCAGACTCTTGCTTTGTCAAACCCCACGTACTTAAGTAATTCATGCATGGTGTATTCCCTCACCAGGACACAACGTGGCTGGAGTCCGAGCCAAGTAGCGCTCTACCAGACACGTCATCCTTTAATCTGAGGGGATTGGGATTATTAGACCCAGGCGAGGCCTTTATTAAGTGTGGTTACACCCCCTGCCCCCAAACATGCACACATACACATACTCAGCTCACTCCAATCCTCCTGAAGGGGTTCAAAAGAGACAATCCAGCATGTACACTATCCATAGACATTGTCAAATATATAATATGCATGTTTTATGCAGAAAAAAATTCTACGATGTGTGTGTGTGTGTCAGCGTTTGCCGTAATGGAAGTTACAGACTAATTAACAATCCACTGCCATGTGTTTAACTTTTAATAATATTAATATGGCATACAGATCTAACCTGGCCATCAGATCAATGGCTATCACGTGATTCACAAGAGGCTGAAGAAGCATTATCTTCATCACAACCTGATCCTCATCCTCTGACCCAGTGTGTGTGTGTGTGCGCACACACATGTCCATATCCTGTAGCTCAGCATCTAAAGAGCTGACCTAGTGGGTTTATGCGTGTTACCATATTTCTTAAAGACACCCATTTCTGCAAACAATATTACTTTGGTAATATATTTGAAGTTTTATTTAAGTTTCATTTTGAGGTCAGATGAACAACAACTAATCAGTGATGAGGGGTGTGTGTGTGTGTGTTTTTTTTTTTTTTTTGAAGGAAGAATTATAAAACTTTTTGCTTAATTGGAAAGACTGACTGGAAGCAAGACTTAAGACTGTGTAAGAGATTCAGACATTAATTCATTTTCAGTATTTATCTGTTTTAATGAGTTAGGTTAGTGAAGGATTCATTATTTTATTTTAAACAATAATTGTTTTGAGCAAATTATAAGAGTCATAAGCTTTTGTTTCAAAATACAAAAATACAATTCACACTGTACAAGTATGTGCAGTCAGTGAAGACATTACAATAGAAAGATGCATTGTGTTTGCGTTTTTCCATGGTACACTGTATTTTTATCACATTAAAAGAAAAAAAACAAACAAATCAAAATACAATTTCTTTTGTCATGCCATTGTAGATTCAGAGTGCAATGAGTGACTCTTCTAATATGATCGCGTCACAGTCTCATACTGCAACAGAACAAGTTACAGGCAGACACTTTGCATTCCAGAATAGCATACAAATGCACATGCATGCAAATACATTTGGTAAGACTGACTCGATTTACAAAACCACAATGCAGAGATCAGACAGCAGGTTCTGGTTAAGAAAATACTGGAAATTGTTAGAAATACTAGAAAAAATGCTGGAATTCTTCAGTCAATGCAAACAGAAGGCGAAAATACTTGAATACGGAAACTGTTTTCTGCACTGCTATTCAGCAGTAGTGCAGTGCCGCTACTGAACCTTCAGTTCAATAAAGAATAATGTCCTGCATGCAATAAAAAAAACTTATAATCTGTGCAGCCTGATTTCTAAACAGTAACTGCAGGACAACCACAAAACGTAATACAGCTATGATGCTTACACTTTATGTACAGTAACTGTAATATGACAAAGGAAAAGTTCACCTCAAAAATGAAAATTCTGTCATCATTTACTCACCCTCATGTTGTTCCAAACCTGTATTACCAGTATTCTTCACAATATCTTCTCTTGTGTTCAACATAAGAAAGAAACGTATACAGGTTTGGAATGAGGTGAACTATTCCTTTAATAGCAGGAAACTTTAAATCCACTATAAAAAAGTAAATAAATATAAATACTCTCCCACGCAGCAAAGCGAAGTTATCCAGCACTGATATCACTGTTATCACTTCTGGAAGTGCTAAATATAACTAAAGCATTCCACCTTTCTAATGTCAACTCTGAAATACTGACAATACAGTGAACCTTGTTACTCAATACCCTTGTCACAGGGCAACTGGTCAGTGCGTGACTGACCTGCAAGTTCACAACTCCATTCACAGGTGAATTTGAGAAAATAAAACATTAAAAAATTGCAATTAGATGAATGCCTTGAAGAGCTAAGATTTTATGTTAATTGCCGTTCTTGACTACTTCATGACGTGCAAGTCATCATTTTCGTCACACAACGGTTATTGTGTAATGTGTACTTAAGGCTTGTCAGTCAGTGTAAATACTGACTGGTTGTTCGTATGACAAGTGCAGTGATGTGTGACTTTTTGGCTTGAATAAAAAAAAAAATTAGGGGACTCTCTCTCACACACACACACACACACACACACATTTTATTGAACACATCCTATTAAACATTCACACATTCACAGTGCTGGAAACAGTGATCCACGTGTTTTTTTTTTGTTTGTTTTTTTAATTGATTGACGAGTTTGATTGACACTTGACAGCCAATCTGACAAATCATAATGCTGAATTTAACATTTTTGTCCAACAAACAAACCAGACCGAAGAGTAGATTAACGTTTGTGGACTTGAACTTGAAAAATATTGTGTATTAACATCTTTCCAAGGTTGAAACAAGATACCTTCTGATGTTCATTCATGTTTATTTCATGCTTTAACTAGTAGTGGAAGAGATTATCAGTACACAATGCTGCTTGAACAGAGACGCTACAGTGATCTTTCATGACACAATATTGAGCCACAATACGGTATTTATTGTTTGAATATCTTTAAAAAAAAAAGTTAAACTGCTAACAGTTATTCAGAAAAGTCCTCCAGGTCCTGCACATTCTTTGGTTTTCCAGCATCTTCTGCATATCTGAGCCATTTTAGAAGAGTGACTGTATGATTTTGACATCCATCTTTTCACACTGAGGCTACAAACATTCACTGACACTCAAGAAGAACACAAGGGATTAGAGTAAACTTTCAGAACAGGATGATGTGTATTTTTTATTTATTTTACATTAGTAGTGCTTTTGGATATAGATATAAATTCATACTCAACTTTTCTATGTGTGTCTTAAACATGCTACCTAACCTGTTGAACAGCCGACACCCATCAGCAAATAGGGAGTGTTCCTCTCACTCTGCTTTCACAGCACGTTATTATTTCTGCTTCCCAACCTTTCTCACAGTACTTATAGATCACAATTTTCCCAGTAAATTCCCTCTCTTGTGAGCTGGTCTCAGTGGGCTATTGTGTTGCTCTAGACACTCACACACTCCATCCATAACAAAAGCCCAGCCGACCTGCCTATACCTCCACACTCTCCAGCTATGGGGTTACCATGGCAACTCATGCACCATCCCCAAGTCATCAGTATTGCCTCAGCCTAGGTATAGTATGGGGCAAAAGCATTGAATGTGATCAAGTCAATGCGTGTGAGCGTGTGCGTGTTTAAAGAGAAAGACAGATGGATACAGAAACAAACTGCAAACACCTGATGGACTATCACTGCCATGCAAAATATCCAGAAACAGCCACGAGAGGTGTTAATGGATGCGGGCAATGAGAAGAGAAGACAGAGAAAGGATGAATGGAGATGGGTTTTATCCGTGTAATCTCTTAATACCATCTGTACTCCCTCTACTGGTGTACTGAGATCAGATCAGATACGGTCCTCTTTGTCCAGGTATATCACAACAACTGTCAATGCGAAAACACAAGTTACCTTTAATTGCCATTTAACTTTCGTATTAGACATTTTCAAATGACACAGGGTAGTAAAAAAAAAACATCCTAAAATCACCACTGAAAAACCTGTTGTACACCGTCTTTTACATGTCTTCTGTAGTCCGATATGTTTTTTTTTTCTTTTTTTTCATGTTCCATGTTCAAATGCGAGTACAAAATATCATTGTATTGCACTGCATTATATGTTTTTAAAACTACAGTTTTGATCATAAAACTAGACATTTAAATAATCTTACTAAGACAATTTTGGGAGATAGAGAGTGACAACTGATATATTTGATGATGATTTATATCATTTTATGTTATATGGTTATAAAAATATCTTTGATTTGCATTACATGCTATCACAATTTCATCTTACTTTTGGCAATATGAATATAAGCATCTACACAAAACTGCATATTTCTTGCTTAGTTTTTATAATATCATACTATAGGAGCAATAAAAGCCTTATGTATCAAATATGACGCTTTTTTTTATTTTCTTTTATATTTTAATTAACAGGATTGTGAAAATTGGGTTTTACATACTGTACCAGAATGGAGCAAAGCTGAATGCAAGTTTGCAAAAACTATGCCTAAACTGCTATTAGTTGACATCAGCACCAGGGCTAAACACAGATTTGATTCAAATTCACAAGAACTCAATGAGATTTGGTTCTTTATTGGGGGGTGGGGATGGTTATATTTCTGTAGTAATGTCCATTTTGCTTACATAATATAAAGGAAATTCCCTCTCTACTAATGCTGAAAATTAAACAGTTTCAAAGTAGTACAAACTGGTAAATTGTCTCAAGAGTCTTCCGTCAGGCTTTCATCACATTTTTGATTCACAAAAAAAGAAACGGATAGTAGGAAAGCATACAGATTCAGCATCAAGGGAGCACCACCACATTGAACCAAGTGGAAAGCAGGGAATCTTCAAAGTTTGTGCATTACAAAAATTATCATCTGAAAATTTAACAGCAAGGTTCAAACTTAGCAGCAGAATGAGTCAGTTTAGCAGAAATCTGCAGGACGGGAAGTGCTGCACGAACACTTTTCACCCGGCAACTGAAAGCCGTCAGAGTAAAAGATCATGGGATTCAGAGAATCCTGAGGAGTGTTCACATGAATATTACAACTACTCTGAAAATTGATATTTTTACCCAGCCCTAATTAAAAGATTATTACATGTAAAAAATTAATAAATGAGAAAAAATACATAAATCTGTCACAATAAGACAAGGAACATGAATCAGTTTTCATGTTGAACGTAAAACCACAATTAACTCCCCACGTACAGGTGTTGGTTACTGTTGCCATGATCATAATACATAAACTAAAACAATTACTGAGCAGCAGTTGTATATATTTTTTTAAATATTTTTACATGTTATATGAAGTAACATTTTCTTACTCTGTATTTCTCACACACTCATCTGCTGTTCTAATCATGACACCTACAGTACATTCAACATGTGTTCTGTGACAGGATTCCTGTGCATCAGATGACACAGGGTGACAGAACCGAATACATAAATCTGTCACAATAAGACAAGGAACATGAATCAGTTTTCATGTTGAACGTAAAACCACAATTAAATCCCCACGTACAGGTGTTGGTTACTGTTGCCATGATCATAATACATAAACTAAAACAATTACTGAGCAGCAGTTGTATATATTTTTTTTTATATTTTTACATGTTATATGAAGTAACATTTTCTTACTCTGTATTTCTCACACACTCATCTGCTGTTCTAATCATGACACCTACAGTACATTCAACATGTGTTCTGTGACAGGATTCCTGTGCATCAGATGACACAGGGTGACAGAACCGAAGTCCTGTTCATAGTGTGGCATCTGATCGGCTCTGGTTACACACACACACACACACACACACACACACTGACTGCAGTAGCACTGTCTTTGTACTACTGTATCTCTCTCTATGCAGTTTCAATAAAAAGTAATGTCAGACAAGCACTTGAGCACAAACGCATATAGAATACAAGAACCCTCCTCAGAAACACCCAAGTTTTTCTGGAACTTTGAAAAGCTGTAATTCTTTATGAAATGAATGACATCATTTTAATTTTACATTTCAGCTGTCAAAAAGTTTAGAAAGAACTGGTCACAGTTTTTTCAATTTGGTCCAAATAACAATCAAAATGATTTAATATTTAAAAGAAAAAGAATTTGACGCACAAATAAACACATCTGTTAAAACTTATTTTAAAAGAATTAATGAACTAGAACCTCAAAGAATTTTGAGACCTATAATAAACATTTTTTTAAACAATCATAAACAGCTTCACAAAAATAATAAAACTACCTTAAAATACATATTTATTTATCAACCTTTGAGGGTCACTATATCTGTGTGAAGTTGTAAATGATCATTTAAATTGCATTTTAATTTTCTCTTCCCTTATATCCTTTTGTTCCCTTATCTGTTCCCCTAAATTTAATTTAAAATTGACCGATTCGGTCTAATGTTGATGACGTTCACTCTCATGTCTTTGATTTTGACAAAATTACTATTTGTAAACATCATCAACCTACAAATAAAAATATTTTCTCAATTTTTTAATCTTAAAAGATTCAACATGAGTCCTCTATGAAACACAAACACACTTTAGTGCAGAAAACTTGGCCTTTTGTACAGTATTTGTGTTGCATGTGAACATTCAGACAAATAACAATATGAACAATAAATAAATTACTTATAAATCAACACAAGGACCGGTCTTGAAAATTTCTTTGTAATGCTGAGCACAATTGTTGTATAAATGTTTCCCAATCATTACAATCATTACAAAAAGTGATGACCTGCAATTATCAGCTATTTCTACTTGATTTTCATTTTGTTGGTATAAATTAATGTATTGAGGTTGATTCAGTGATGATAAATATTATTTTTGTCTTGAATAAAACCAGTTAATACTGAGGTTACCAATTTTAGGTTACCATTTTTTCCCGTGTATTGATCTAGTTTGCTATCTGAATCTGATACCTGATGTGTTTTCCTTTAAGGACAATTGGAATATTTAAATCATGATTTCATAGCAGTTATCTTCTTTAAGTACTTACATCGTAAACAGAGTACCTTTTTCAGAATATTTGAGGACATAGAATTATCAAATACATAAACTTGACGATCGAAATAAAAAAAACAAAAAACAAAAACAACTTTCATATAGTTTACTAATGATAATAATTAATTTATTAATATTATCATCATCAACCTACAAATAAAAATATTTTCTCTATTTTTTAATCTTAAAAGATTCAACATGAGTCCTCTATGAAACACAAACACCCTTTAGTGCAGAAAACTTGGCCTTTTGTACAGTATTTGTGTTGCATGTGAACATTCAGACAAATAACAATATGAACAATAAATAAATTACTTATAAATCAACACAAGGACCGGTCTTGAAAATTTCTTTGTAATGCTGAGCACAATTGTTGTATAAATGTTTCCCAATCATTACAATCATTACAAAAAGTGATGACCTGCAATTATCAGCTATTTCTACTTGATTTTCATTTTGTTGGTATAAATTAATGTATTGAGGTTGATTCAGTGATGATAAATATTATTTTTGTCTTGAATAAAACCAGTTAATACTGAGGTTACCAATTTTAGGTTACCATTTTTTCCCGTGTATTGATCTAGTTTGCTATCTGAATCTGATACCTGATGTGTTTTCCTTTAAGGACAATTGGAATATTTAAATCATGATTTCATAGCAGTTATCTTCTTTAAGTACTTACATCGTAAACAGAGTACCTTTTTCAGAATATTTGAGGACATAGAATTATCAAATACATAAACTTGACGATCGAAATAAAAAAAACAAAAAACAAAAACAACTTTCATATAGTTTACTAATGATAATAATTAATTTATTAATATTATCATTTGAAAAGCTGAGTGGCTCCTAAGTGATTAAACGAATATTGACCACTTTTTTTAGTTTTGATTTAAACTTGAGTTTTGATTTGTTTGATGTTTAAGATTTTATTCTCAAAACACTGACCATTTTTAGGAAATCGCAATCCTTTGCCACAACCCACAATGATAGATGTTATGCACCGTTTGTGTATAGGTATAATAAGCTTATAATGTGCCTAATATATAGCAAAAGTAACAAACTAATTCAAAATTCATTTAAAAACAGCAACTAAAGTGGACCACACTATGTACAACAATGCATATACAAATTACTCAACTGCACAAGTGTACAGTGTGCGCTTTGCTACATAGTGGATTTTGATCATGTTATTTGCTCCACATCCCTCAAATGGTGGTATCTATTAAAACAATCTAATGCTTACACGATGTGTTCTTCATAAGCAAAAAGCAATCCTTATGAACATGTGAATCATATTTCCCTCTCACACTGATGGAATGCTTTAATCTAGAACTTGTCAAATTTCATGTGACTGTTCTCAGAATGTTTTTTAATTTACATATAATTACTTACAAAAACCTTTTGATCAGCCTGTCTATTTGGGTTTTGCACTTAAGACAAACATTAAAAACTGAACTACCACAATATTCATTGATCAAAGTGGTCCATTAATATGTTTTTTTAAAGATTGTTAAATTTGCAACTTTGTCCCCACCAATCATGAATATGCACAAACAAATAGTAACATCTATATCAGCTGGTTTTATTTAGTCAAAAAATATTTACCATCACTGAACCAACCCATATACATTCATTTGTAACAACAAAACTCTTTTTTTATGGGTTTCTATTTTCTATCAGCAGGTAGAAATGGCTCTTTAAGGCAACAACTGCAAGTTATATCCTTGCTAAAAAGCTTTTCTGTAAAAAAAATATTTGTCTGTGTAGAAACACATATGCTAAAAACTAGAGGATGGCTGCATAGGAGGAAAGTAAATCTGGTCTCGTGGTTGTGCTCTAAGTAACTAACTATGTAGTGACCTCTAATTGCTATTCAAGCTGCACGTGTTTGAACATATATAATCTGATTTACATTAGCTGTAAACTAAAAAACGTTTTTTTTATTCACTGTGATACTCATTTTAAAAGAGTAGCCTGTTGTACTAAAGTATTGCATTCAGAGGCCTACACAAAGCAGTTCAAGTCTATATATCAGATTTTTCCATAAACTCGTTCTCATATAATAACAGTAGACAGTCACGTGGTTGTGCTCTATGTAGCTAACTATGTAGTGACCTCTAATTGCTATTCAAGCTGCACGTGTTTGAACATATAAAATCTGATTTACATCAACTTTTTTTTTTAATTCACTGTGATACTCATTTTAAAAGAGTAGCCTGTTGTACTAAAGTATTGCATTCAGAGGCCTACACAAAGCAGTTCAAGTCTATATATCAGATTTTTCCATAAACTCGTTCTCATATAATAACAGTAGACAGTCATAAATCAACTAAAATACTCCACATATTACAAATCATAATACGAATGATTAGAATAATAATTAAAAACAACTTAAAAAATCTATTGCGACGTATCGTTTAAAGCTAACTTAGCAGATATTCTACTAAACCGACGAATCCCAACAAGACGAAAGTTACAAACATAAACACGTAAATACAAATTGAACATAGAAACGTAGTGACTTTATGCTAAGTGTATGCTACAGGAACATAGGCCTACAAATCCACACAACGTGGTGTTATGTTCAGACCTGATTCCCTGTCTGTCTGTGTGTGTGTGTGTGTGTGTGTGTGTGTGTGTGTGTTCTGACACAATGGACAAAAGCACTCGACCTAAACAGGAAGTTTGACTTTGTGGCATTTTAGCAACATTTAATTGTCAAGCCCTGTGTTATTAAAAGAACACACTTAGCCTGTAGATGTTATGTCTACGGTATTATAATGCTAATTCGTAAAGGCCGATTATTATTTTTTTACCTAAATTGAAGAAAAAAAAAAGTTTTTCTTGTTTGATCGACTGAGCAAAACAACATTTCCCGTTACATAATAACAACTTTGGATATAAACAAGTGCGAGGCCCCCACGATCATTCAACCAACTCGAAAAGCACAGCGGGACCGACAGCAAGCAATTACCCAGTCAAATGTGACAGCAGAAAGATGTACCTTAAGTTTCTGGGAAGCCTTGAACACCTTCCTGTGCAATTCCCTGAGAAATCAGGGGAAGAGACAACTTAACAGTCGTGAAAAAAGGCCAGGAACATACATATAAATATATATTTCCCAACGTCGAAATATCAGCGTAGTTTGCAATATTCCATACACATCTAGTTGAAATTATACAAATATATGAATGTTTTCGGTTCACAAAAAATTACAAACAAAGGTTACAAAAGCCACCATCCCCAATACTCGATTGTATAATTTTGGAAAACGGGCGCAAAATAAACAAGGGTGCCAACCTAAACAAAACTGTTCCCTCCCACTTAAACGGACTCATCTGGGCGTCTTTACGTTAAAGTGGACTTTAAACGGTGTTTGCTTATTTAAGTGACTTACTATTGACAGCCTGTTGATATGCGACATTAAATTGAATGTATTCTTATATTTAGGCTGCCTTAACTGAGAGGATCCATGCAATCACACACCCCTTACCCCGAACTATATTATCATCTCTTTTCTTCAACCCCACTGACCCGAATCACAAGCCACCTCGTAGAAACATGCTCAGATGTTGCACCAACTTGGTAAATGTATAAACATACCGTTTCGTCTTGTGAAGTCTTTCAAATAAATTCACCAAGATATTACAGAAAATTAATTCTGCGGGAAATCCGTGAAATGCACCACCCGGCGGAAATACCCCAACTGCATCGTATGATGAAAAAGAAACCCATTCCTCGTGGATGTGGATAACTGAAAAGCGTGGAAAGAACTTGTTCGCTTATATATTCACGTGGTTAATAAGATTTTCGCGTCGTTTCGCTGTAGAGGAGTGGCAGTCTTCCCGATGGTTCATGGACTCTGTCCAATCAGAACTATTGTCCTTCTACACCGAGGCTTACTTCATAGCGCCTCCCCTATTTTACGATATTATAGATGAAACTGAAACGCTTAGCTAGCTAGAACAATGGAATCAGTCAGAAGTGTTTTTGATTTAACCTTGTTAAATAAAACACTTAAAGCTTTTTTTAAAGTATGTAGATTTAAGAAAAAGCCACCTTGTGACACAATGCAAAAATATTTTCATCTGCTGTCAAACAACAATAGCCTATTCAACTGTGCCATAAAAAAGTTTCTTGAGTAGCCTATCATATCAGCACTTAATGACAATGGCTTCCCTTTTTTTTTTTTTTTAATGCATACAAATTTGAATTTTGTGACTGTGTTATGTTAAAATACAGTGTAAAATGACAGCATTCATTTTTTCTCTTAGCTAGCTAGAACAATGGAATCAGTCAGAAGTGTTTTTGATTTAACCTTGTTAAATAAAACACTTAAAGCTTTTTTTAAAGTATGTATATTTAAGAAAAAGCCACCTTGTGACACAATACAAAAATATTTTCATCTGCTGTCAAACAACAATAGCCTATTCAACTATGCCATAAAAAAGTTTCTTGAGTAGCCTATCATATCAGCACTTAATGACAATGGCTTCCCTTTTTTTTTTTTTTAATGCATACAAATTTGAATTTTGTGACTGTGTTATGTTAAAATACAGTGTAAAATGACAGCATTCATTTTTTCCCAAACATGAAATGTTTTAGTGATTCCAGATATTTGTATGGATGTGTACATTTAAGTTTGCTGACCACTCAATGTAGGCTAATTTATGGCAGTTATTTATAATGTGGTTTTCTTTCTTTCTTTCTTTCTTTCTAATTGATTATTTAAAATAAATTGCATACCCATTTTGCATTCTCCATTATTAACATCTTGACTTGAATTAATGTGATTTGAGCAGATTTCTCTTACGTTTTGCAACAGAAACTAAACAAGCTGTACATGACTGTACAAACTGTACAAGTCCCAATGGAACGGTGGAATACCTGAAGCATTGGTCTGTGGAAGCTGCCAAATGTGCTGAAGTTCGGCTATGCTTTTGTTCATTTCCCTGACCACAAATGGGTTTAGCAGTCATTGAAACACCATAAAAAGTATTCATATGAATATACAGTATATTAGTGGCTACTCTCATACACTCAGTGACTTTTAAAGCAAAACGTTCTTATACTTTATTACAATTATATTAAAGGTGTTTACTGTTGAGTCACTGTGAACAGGAACATGACATGAATATAATATTCTGGAGTTGTGGTTTAGGAGCACAGTGATTAGCTGTGTGCGTATTAATCTCTTGTATAATAGATTAAAGAACTGGCACTTAGATTCCCATCATGTAACAAATTATATAGTAGCACTTTTGTATAATTTTCTGCTTTCTTTTGCTGTAGTTTTATGACAGAAAATGACCTAATCAATTGCAAAAAATAAAAATAAAAAAGTCTGAATATAGTCTTGTATTGTAAGATGGACTGTTAAATCTTGAACAACTCTGGCAATATACAGTGCAGGTAGGACTATTTAAATGGACTAATTTAGACTGAAGCTTCTCCTGAGAGTATAAAATATTCATGAAAAAATATTCATAAAATAATCACATCAGACTGTATTAAAATCTCAGGTACATGCATAGTAATGTCTGACAAAGTTCTTGTAATTTATGTGTGTAGCTACAAATTAAATAAATGTGCAAGATTATCCAGCAAAAAGTTTTGTAATCATCCCATAACAATAGGAAGTAAAATTTCATTACATCAGTTGGTGTACTCTCGATATTGCCCCCTAGTGTTTTTTCCCGTGTGTATAGTCTATATTTAAGAAATATTTGTACATTCAGAATAATTCATATTTCTCTCTTTTGCTTTACTGAATGTTTGTGCAAACTTTTGTATACATTTTATGTTTAAAAATTGTCTACCTAAAATGTATTTGGTATGTTTACACATTATTATCAAATTAAAAATAAGAGATCAGCCAGTTGGACAAGGAACTAAAAATAAAAATGAATGCTCATCGAGACATATTATTACAGTAGTAATATACTGAAAAAAAATCTGGTGTAGGGTTCACTTTGAAACTACTTTCAAATTTCACGAAAAAATTACAAAAAAGACAAATAACACATTGAGTTAAATGTGAAATGTGAAAGTAAAATGACTGAAATAGTATTTTCTTGTGTGTGTATATAAACAGTATATAAAAATTTAAAAAAAAATCCCCAGTTTTTAATATACCATTTTGCTTAAACTAAATTTTGTTTATTACAAAAAAGACAAATAACACATTGAGTTAAATGTGAAATGTGAAAGTAAAATGACTGAAATAGTATTTTCTTGTGTGTGTATATAAACAGTATATAAATATAAAAATTAAAAAAAAAATCCCCAGTTTTTAATATACCATTTTGCTTAAACTAAATTTTGTTTCTATCAATATAATCTTGATATATATATTTACAAAAGAAACTAAAGTCAAGTTTTATTTCATTAAAAAATTCCAGTATACACACATACTGTATATATGTATGTGTATATATATATATATATATATATATATACACACACACACACACAAACACATTTTTTTGCTGCTGAAAAGGCTCGTTTCACATAACCTGTAAGATTGATCTCCAGAAGCTCCTAATGCATCTGCATGGATGACCTTCAACCCTTCCAGAGACTGATGGACAATGTACAGTATATGCTTGTGAATTGCAAATGCTGGTAAAGAGCAGTCAGTCATTTTTCTCAGTAGAGAAGACTGCCTAATATCACTGAATCATAGAAAATGAATATCCGGCAGTTAAAACTGGCACCGGAGAGTTTTTTAAAAACCCTGTTATGAAGAAAGTTGCAACTGGTTTGAACAATTCCTGTGTCCCAATGTGCATATAATCCTACATGTCCCAAAGCATAGTATGTTGAAAATAATACACCAAAAGTCGCCAGATGGTCTAGTATTTCTGAGAGATTTTCTAACAGCTGATGCTGCCCACAACTCATTGGAAAAAAATAATAAAATCAGTGCACTTAAGTTCAGAACTACAAACATGAATAAAAAGAACTACAAGAATGGTGGATGTTTGTGAGTCCAATGGTTGGTTAGAGAATCCCTGAAAAGTGGTTGAATATAAGCTGATTGTTAGCTGTGTAAACTTTCATAAAGATATGAATAGCACAATACCAAAACAGATATTTGGCCATTGTTATATCATTAAAAAAACATAGGACCCACGACTGGCAACATACGTTTTCTCTCCAATAAAATAGGAAGAATTGTTAGGATACATTTCATGAAATAAAATGTTAAAATGTTAATGTTAAAATAAAATGTTGTCAGTTAAGTGACAAAATGAACATATCTCTGCAACAGCTTTATGACATGGTAGTGTGTCCAAATGCTTATTTCTTCTGCTACACACTCGAAAGTACAAACTTTTTCATCTCAAAAAGAGTGCATGCTTGTAGGAATATGGTTAATAGTAGGCTATGAGCAGGTGATCCGGGATATGCCACTTGTATCCAAAGTTAATACAAGGGTGAACAGGTGGTTCCTTAAACCTCAACCATTGAACTTTGTTATCCACAAGCCTGATCTCTGACAAACATATTGCCTCCTGTCCTGGTGGTTGACAAGAGTATAGGAGGATGTGGGGTTATGCCGCATAACCCGTTTAATGCCGAGGAGGACTCTAACCTACAAGCCTCTGAAGGACAGAGCTAGGAAGGACGCAGCCAGCCTCGGTGGGATGCAGCCTTCCGTTTGAGAAGCACCCATTTTTTTCAGGTGTGAACTGTTCAGGAAGTTGAAGGATTGGCACCACCTGGTGGCCTTATAGTATCCATTCACTATCAGAACCTTTCAGATGTCGCATAACTTATCCTTCCTAGCTCAGTCCTTCAGAGGCTTGTAGGTTATCAACATTAAATAAATACACTGGGTGTGTGGGATTAATCACCATAAAGTGTTACATGTGTACACTTGCGAGTAATAACTTCTCAACACCTTGAGTGATTAAAATGAAACACTAACAGTGTTTGTATAATAAACACTTTTGTCAGTGTTGTTTTAACACTAGCAAAGATGGACCTGCTTGTTCACCCGAAAAGTAATAATTTTAACACCCATGGTGACAAATCTCCCAACATATTTTTGCTGTGTAGAGTCCTCCTCGGCATTAAACGCTAGAATGAGACAGTCTAGTACAGGGCTGTCCAAACTCGGTCCTGGAGGGCCGGTGTCCTGCAGAGTTTAGCTCCAACACACCTGACTGGAAGTTTCTAGTATGCCTAGTAAGAGCTTGATTAGCTGGTTCAGGTGTGTTTAATTAGGGTTGGAGCTAAACTCTGCAGGACACCGGCCCTCCAGGACCGAGTTTGGACAGCCCTGGTCTATAATGCGCTTGGCTATGCCACATATGTTCCCGCCCTCACCGCCACGGCAAGAAAATACTAATAAAACGTAGTTATGGAAAAATACTTTGTATCACAAATCGTTATATTATTTGGCTTTCTATTAATGCAATACAAAGAATCACAGCCGTCTAGTCTCCCAGTGGCTTATTGGCAGTTTAGCGTTTAGTGAGCAATTTACACCAAAACAAAAGATAACAACTATGCTTTCATGTCCGAAAACATTATTTTTTGTCTTACATTTCATAATAAATTCAGACATGCTCAGTACTGAAACGTTTTTCGTCAGTTTATTTTCATGAAATGGAATGGGTACAAAGGATTGTGGGTGATTGAAGGTCACGGAGGATACATCCCATGCATCCTTCAAATTCAGCTGAATGAAGGACGTGAAACGAAGGAGGCCTTCCAAGGATCCCTGACCCTGCGATTGAGACGGCCTTCAGCGATGTTTGATGACGTGGCAGGCGGCAGCTGAGATATGCAGCCTTCCGTTTGAGAAACACCCAATGTATCATCTATAGTGTTAGACTGGATGGTTTCACGACGTATGACTTCGTTTAATACTTACATTTTAAAAGAATGTAAGCTGCACCAAAGTGCTTGTGGAGAAAATAATTTATTGAAGATGAACTTATTACCTCAATGTGGTAGCCTTGATAAAACATTCTGTCACATGGAAGTCAGGTAATCTGACTGGAGCACTTTTTCAGTTTTGTGTGCAATATTATGCAAGACAAAAACAAACATGGGTAAATGTCTTTCACATTTAAGCAAAGGCCATTTACATTTACAATTCTCCCCTCTTATGTTGATCTTTGGCCAAGCACAGGTGCATCTCAATAAATTAGAATGTCGTGGAAAAGTTCATTTATTTCAGTAATTCAAATCAAATTGGGAAAATTTGTGTATTAAATAAATTCAATGCGCACAGACTGAAGTAGTTCAAGTCTTTGGTTCTTTTAATTCATACAGTCTGACTGCTTTACTATGAACCCTTACTCTACATTCATTCCTCCAAATCGGTATGTAATCTGTGTGCTTTAGTAGGTTACAAAACGTATTATGCTTATTAAGACTTATTATAATATTATGCCACGGAGCGATTTATGAAAACAACTGGTAGAAATGTGTGGATGAAATGAAACAATTTTAAAAGCAAAAGATTCACGAGATTCAGATATTGTACAAATGACTTTAACTTTGATCCCTTGCTTTAAGCTGCTTTTCTGGTGTTCATTCTCCAAAACTTCCTGGCTACTTCACACAGTGTCATTTCACAAATCCCATTACATTTGCTGAAGCATGACATCGACTAAACCACATTAACCTTTCAGTTCTGACCACTGAATCCAAGAATGTCCTTAAAGGTCAGGACTGACAGACCTGTAACCAAAAGCTTTACTGTCTGTTATGACTACTTCACCAAAGTAAGTAAACAACCTGCACATTACAATTTATCAGATATCACTCACCCAAAATACAACACTAAACTTTAGTAGCATTGCTATAGCTTTAGCTCAAAAGAATAAAGCTATTATATGAAAAAAAAGAAGTGCAATTCAAATGTTTTCTTTAGTTTTGAGGTATGTTTTTCCTGTTGCCTTTGGATTGGGGTTTTGTAAGACAAAACATTGCTTTGGAAAGTATTGTCAGAAGTAATATACAGGTCAAATTAATTGAGTTAAATTAAAGCTGCACCATTTATTTATTTATTTTTGTTTAAACGTTCATACCTTGTTTTACAGTGCCATTTATCCACACGTACACTCCTGTTTTTCATTATTATTTTCTAATTTCTTCTGTTTCTTATTTCTGATTTAGAAAATAGGATATAGCTCCAATCATACTAAATAACACACAATTTAAAAATAAAAAAAATAAATAAAATAAAAGCAGGCTGTGTATTTATATGTGGCTCTTTTAATCAAACAGTTAAAAGTTTAATCATTTTCCTAGTAGTATTCTCTCTTGTGCTCAGTGCTGTACAGAATAAGTTAAACACTGCCATCTATTGCTTGACATGGTTATACGTTTCAAAGAGGCTTATTTTTCTTGCATTGTGCACACATAACAAAGATGCAGAGTTACATGCCATGATCAATGTTTAATTGCTTTTACTGTTGAAGTTGGACATTTATCCATTATTTAAGTGTAGCTACTACATGTTTAAAATTTTTGTGACATATGAATAGACAGCACAACAGATTTAAAAGAGGTAAAGGTACAGATGTGTGATCAGGGTCACTGTACATTGTATTCTGTTGTCTAACATCTGTTAAAAGAATGGGGTGAGCTTTAGATACAAAACCTAACCACACACTCCTACTGCGTTAAGTGACTGTTAAAATCCAGCCTGGTGGTTTATAGAATGAGTTTAGTCTTTTAAAAAATGTTGAATTTCAGACTCCACCTCAATCTGTAAAACTGGTGAAATGCATTTTTCCCAAGATGAAGTGCAAAAAAGAGCAACCAAAAATTATTATTATTACTATTATTATTATCAAAAGACCATCTTAAAGAATTTACTCACCTAATGTAGACCTACTGTTTTACCACAATGAGTGTTCAACACAGAACCTTAAGAGTGGCAGGAGTGCTTATAGCGTTAGGGTGGACCAGTGCTTTTCTGGCAGTTAGAACATTCATTCATATAAACATTTTTTTTATTTAAATGCCACTTGATTAGACACAAAATCACAAAAAAATAAGTTTAGCATAATAAACGAGAACATTCACATGAATAAAAATCTTATTAGCATAACATAATTGTATAATTTATATTTAAATGGCTGTTCTTTAATGCCAGTTATGGATATCAACACTGTTGTTATCCCTTTAATTCATTCATTCATTACATTTATATAGCGTTTTTCTAGGCACTCAAAGCGCTTTACATTGTCAGGGGGTATCTCCTCATCCACCACCAGTGTGCAGCATCCACCTGGATGATGCGACGGCAGCCATAGTGCGCCAGAACGCCCACCACACACCAGCTTACTGGTGGAGAGGAGACAAGAGTGATGAAGCCAATCAGCAGATATGGGGATGGTTAGGAGGCCATAATGAGAGTTCAAACAATATTTCATCTTATCTTTTTGTACCACAGAAAAATCATGCTGTTAAAAAAAGTTTTGTCCATTTTCATTGTGCAGAAAAAGTTTCTAAGCATCATAAAATAACACAAATATTTCCAACTGGATGACTATGGCATGAAAGTTCCACTTGTTTCCTTTTCAACATACCACTATAAAAGTCATGGTACTTTTTTTTAGGATTTTCAGACAGCAAAGTCACACAATAACAATGACAAAATGTGTATTTCTACTTGATTTAAAATAATAATAATTAAAAAAAACAATCTGAGGCTTTGACAGAATATTACATTTCGTGCTTTCTGTTTCCCAAACTTTCCTTAGTTTTGATTCGGAATTAAATGGCGTGTCAGTGGCCTCAATAATCCACTAAATCCAGGTGTACTTTAAATACACTGCCATACAACTAGCCCTTTTAAGTTTCGACCAAAAAAAATAAACATTTCACCCAAAAATAATTTTGTCATCATTTACTCACTCTCATGTCATTCCAAAAACCATGACTTTCTTTCTCTTGTGAACACAAAAATACTGTGACGATAAGGGATATTTTTTAAGAATGTTCAGGCTGCTCTTTTCCACACAACAAAATTGATGTCTATAAAAAAAAGCATCAAAAGAGAGTTGTAATATGTCATATTCCAAGTCTTCCGAAGTCATATGAGAGCTTTTGCATACAAACCGAAATAAAATTTTGGCCTCTGCCACAGATCTCATATCCTGTTTTATGAGATTCAAGAACATGTTAAGCTGAAATATGTGCAACCACAGAAAACAGAGGGACTGATTATGACTTTATCTCACTTATAGTAACCACACACGTCATACGGACTACTTTTATGGTATCTTATGGCGCTTTTCCACTGCGTGGTATGACTCGGCTCGGTTTGCATTTCCACTGCAGTTCAGTACCGCTTTAGAGTGGGTGGGATTATTCACATGTCGTTAGTTGCGCCGCCTCTACTACCACGACTCCTAAAAATCTTTTTCATTCCGCGTCGCCCCATCAAGCTCTCGCTGGATCCGCTCCTCTGCTATCAGCGAGAGGACCGTCTGTACTTCCTCAACAGACAACGAAACAGACACTTTTTGGTTGTTAAAAAAGGTGCACTCGTTCAAAACAGTTGCGTTCGATCCTTCGCTGGCTGTGCTGATTTAAATCTAGTGGTTCTGTTGTGTTTGTGTCGCAAGTTCAGTGACGCAGGTAGTGACGATTCTCTCCAGCCAATCCGTGATCAGCAGAGTTTAAACGTCACGGTTTGGTAACGGTACGGTTCACTTGGAACCCCAACCGAGGTGGTACTAAAAAAAAGTACCAGGTACTGTACCCAGTGGAAAACCCCCCAAAACAAAAGTGAACCATACCGAGCACTACCATGCAGTGGAAAAGTGCCATTATAGTCCTTTATTTTGGAGCGTGCCAGCCACTAGTCACTCTCTACCTTTATCATATGGAAAAGATCAGCCAGGGCATTCTGTTAAACATCCTCATTTGTGTTCCATGGAAGACTGAAAAACCACACAGCTTAGGAACAACATGAGAACAATGAGTACATTTTTGGATGAACTATTTCATTAAGACTTCTAATCAGTTTACTTATAGCAAAACAACACATGGTTTAATAATTTATCAACATATTTTAGAATTCTTAATTATAAGACGATGTAGGTTCAAGGACGATGCCAAATGGTACAAGCCCTGAGACACAATGTATAATTGTCCACCATGTTGGCTCTATCCTGTGGACCAGAGAGGGTTGCAATTGCAAGTCAACTCCTTGTAGCACTGCAAGACAGCAGCAGGAGCGCCACACTGTCTAGTCAGAAAGGATGTGACATCATCAGCTCCTGTGAGTTGTGTATCAGCGCTCTTAACTTCTTCCAGCAGGTGTAGTTATGACACCAGTGTTGTGTTCTTAAGTACTTTCAACTTAGTGATCTTATAGAAGTAAAAAAAACTCATTCTCCTTGTCCTCCCAGTCATCTTTGATATATTTTAATCTTAGTGCTGAAGCAAGAAGTTTGTTGCAATGTTAATGTCATTATTAGATGCTCTGAGAGCTTCTTGGGCATCCATCCTTGAGAAACCCATCTCCATTAATCTTGCAACCTAGTGATAACAGCAATGTATCATTAAAAAGTTAGTATATGGCAAAAAATGATGTTCAATCTAGCAACCCATGATGCTAAACAAATAGAAGGTGGAACTGAATAAATAGTTCACACAAAAATGAAAATGTACACTCACACAGGCCATCCAAGTTGTAAATGAGTTTGTTTCTTCATCACAACATATTTAAAGACATTTAGCATTATATCACTGCCTTACAAATCAATCCTCTGCAGTGAATGGGTGCCGTGGATTACCGTGTTGTTTGGTGAGCAAGTGATGTGATGCTCTTCAGGAAAGTTCTCCTCTTCTGTTCTGATGAAGATACAAGCTCATCTGTATCTTGGATGGCCTGCACGAGTGTACATTTTCAGCTAATTTAAATTTTTGGATTAATAAACTGAGATAAAGACCAAAATCTGTAATGATTCTGAATAAAAGACCAAAATCATATGATTTTACCTGCTCCTCAGCCACAGCTGTGTTATCTGGCGGGTGCATATAAGGGGGCTGTTGCGGCTGGGGACCCTCATGGTGCCGGTTCTGTCCTCTGTGCCTTAGAGTCGGGAAGAATCTGTTCCAATTCAGGAGACCTGTCTGCTGAATTAATGACAGGAATTCTTTTTAAAGTCACAATGGAATAAAAACTGACAATTCCTATTTTTATGGAACATTGGAGTGTTTATTATCAATGATCACACATTTTATTATAAATGTGCACATAATTATTTTTTAATTCATGCATCCTCGTAATAAAAATCATCCCCTCTCCTTTCAAAAGCATCTCTTCTTAAATGACGTCACTTCTGAATCTGTGTGGGGTCAGGACAATCATTTCTTTCAGCAACCTGTCACTCACATCAGATTGCAGCAATTAGCAAATGATGGACAAAGTCCCACCCTACATTTTTTTTTCTCATTTGAGAAGCCAGTTCATATAATCAGATATACAATAAAGAAGAAAAGCATAATGTAATTTTTACTTTATATAACTTTAAAGACAGTGTATCTTGCTGTGTATTTCTATATCTTATCTTACTGTAGTCCAGTAGAGGTAGCTTTTTTGTAACTGTGGTGATTTCTGTCTCTCTCCACATTCAAAAACTCCAATAAAAGACAAACTTAACAACCGGCAAGCATTATCCCTACATCATTTTCATAATCCTACTACAGGTTTATCAACTACAATGCTAACATACTCTAGGCCTAATTCATAGCTACACATAGAACTTAAAACATGAGAGAAAACAAGAATGTTCTATGCTAATTATCCATATCATTTCCAGAAAATAACAGCTTTACTCATTTTCAGTTAGATTTTTATCAAGGACAAAATTATCTGTGCTTGTATCAGGTATCCGTGATGAAACCATGTGGCTGTCTGTGTTTGCTCACAGGAAACCATTAACTTCCTCTTGTTCAGAAACATTGAGAGAAAATAAATGGAAAAAAAGATGAAAAACAAGACATATCACTGAACATCTTGTCCAACCAGAGTGACAGAAATACAGAAATGGAGCTAGATGACTCATTGCAGTTTTGATGTCTATACCTCATCTCTGGAAATGTAAGCAGAACTCCATCACTGTTTTTCCCACAAACAGCATGGCTTGTGATCCAGTACTATTAGAACACACCCGATAAAGAAAATACTTTAAAACTTAGAAATGGAAACTTCTTCCAACTCATTTAGAATATAAAAATTATACCAATAATCTAATTTCACAATAATTTCACAAACTTGTTTTGAAAAAGCAGATCACAACTACGGTATAATATCTGAACAGGTAAGCTTATATAAAATACAAGAAAAACACCTATAAGACAAATTATAACACAAATACTAATTTGCATAAACAAGCCGAAAACACAGGACGTCGCACAGGAACTCGAATCTGAAACCAATTTGTGAACTAAAAACAGCTGAACGTTAATTACAGAGACAATCCTGGTACTAAAAGTTCAGCAATGAAAGTCAGACCTCTGAAAGATGTAGTTGAGATAGTAGCATCTCTACATACTCAGTCACTTGCCAACACTCAATAACAAGTACTGGTGAATAAAAGAGATTTTGATTCTGACAATAACACACTGCTACGTCACACTGCGGAGATATTCTTAGCCAGGGAGCTGGGAGCTACTAGGAGGCCCCAACAAACTTCCAAGGGGCTGCAGGATGACTTAAAGGGGTCATATGTTGCGATTTCAAATTTTCCTTTCTCTTTGAAGTGTTACAAGCTCTTGGTGCATAAAGAAGATCTGTAAAGTTGCAAAGACTAAAGTCTCAAATCCAAAGAGATATTCTTTATAAAAGTTAAGAGTCAGCCACGCCTACCTAAAACAGCTCGTTCTAACACGCCCCCACATGTCTACGTCACTGTGTGGGAAGATGTATTTAAAGAATTTGCCACTGACTATTCAATCGCGAGTTTTGAGCAGTGTTGAGTAGCACTTGTTGTTTGTCATTTCTCCGATCACAGTTGAGGTCAAAAATTTTTTTCCCTTCAATAAATATACTGAGTAGGGTTGGGTATTAGGCTTGCTGCGATAGACAGTGTTTTCGGTTATACCGTGTTAAGCCGCAACACCGGGTACGTCATTTGCCTACCGCGGCACCGCCCCACACCGTCGGTTAGATTTTTTTATAGTTACAAAAATAATTTAGCCTAGTTCAGTTAGTGGACAGATACTTTTAAAAACGAAACGCTCAATGCAGCGTGCCGAACCGTGCGCGAACGACAGTGCACCACGGAGCAGGAATCAGATTTTATTTATCACGTGAGGAGAGTGAATCGAGCAGACTGACAAGAGTGAGGTGAGAAAGACAAGACGATGGCAGAAGATTGTTTAGAAAGGAAATGCAAATGCGCAGGTTTGGCAATATTTTAGATTTTGAAAAGCCTATTGACTGGAAGTTTTTTTTTAAACATTCGTTTCTTATTTATTTGGTTCCAGTGTTTGCTGATTACTTTATTTAAACTGTGTATTTTATTTATTTTATTTTACATCAAGGTGTATATGCCGTGCCTCGAAGCTTTCTTATTCGTTTTGCTAATAAACGATCTATGTTTCTTATTTATTTGGTTCCACAGTGTTTGCTGATTTTCAGTTTATATACCTATTTAAACTTTGTGTAGCCCAAGTAAATAGTTATTTTATTAGGCATAGGCCTATATGGTGTATTTTTATTCGTTTTGTTAATAAAAGTTCTGAGTTTGACGTGGTTGTTGCTTGAATTGAATCAACGCTGTATTGCCCCTAATTTGAAGTGAAAGTAAAATGTGCACGCCACTTTTTCAAACTATTTGAAAGCCAAGAAATCTGAGGAAAAGAGGGAAACTCAAACGAGCTGTTTCATTCATGACAGACAGCTGCTTTCTTTAGGTCAACGGCAGTGCGAACACAGATTTAAATGTTCAAATCACACTGGTGTGATTGTATGCTGCACGGACGAACCAAGTGATCACGACATTGATCACACACGTCAAAGGCTGAGGAATGAAACAGACAAATCATTGTATTTTAGGAACAGAATCATGTTGGTGTTTGAATCATGTTTGCGATTCATTAAACACGATCTATTAAATGAAAGTGCTTTGTCATGTTGGTGGTGACACCTCTCTTGCAACATGTTTAGCTATCACAGATATTATACTTAGCTTTTTTGGCTTCTGATCGCAAATGTAGCCAAACTTTGGAGCGCTTAGATTAGCGAGCAAGGTCCTGGCAGATCCCTAGGTCCGGTCATCACAGATGAAGAAAATAAAAAGCTCATAGGAATCGATAGGCAGAATCTAAATTTTAATTTGACAACAAGTATCCGATTCCTGACATTAAGTATCCGATTCTGGAATCAGAATCGATTTTCGATTCCCAACCCTAATACTGAGGGAAAAATCTTGCCTCAGTGTTGGACAACGGGGGTTTTGACTCAAAAGGTAAAGAACAACTGTTCTAAACCTTGACCATAAGCGAGATGTTCATCTGACCTTTGGAAGGAGTAAGCTGTATGCCATTCATGGCAATGCTAGTTCTTCTCTGTCGTGTGAAGGGGTTGTAGAATAACCCAATGGTTAAAAGTCTGGACTGATAACTAAAATGCTATACGGCAGTCACCCCAGGTAGTTCAGAACAAAAGTATTGTAGAAGTACCGGAGCCTGTTGTTGCTGTGCATTTCTCCTGAGGTGTTCCAGCTGAGACAGGAGCAGTTGCTGGTCCAGCATATCCATCCTCTGCTGTCTCTGGATGTCTAAAGTAGCGCCCATCCCCAGCGGAGCCTCTGCAGTGGGCTCAGAATCGGAGAAGACCGGCTCTAGGAGCACCGAACCACATCTGGCTGTCCATCCTGGAACCCGTATGAACTTCTGGACTGCCAACTTATTACTATAATACAACATGCCTGCAATCTGGAACAAAGTGATTGTAACACAGAGGTTACCATAAAAACATGACAGTAACACTGTCTGTTTTTAGAAATAGCATGTAAGCCTTGCAAGACACCTTAGCACACCATGCATGTTTTGTGACAGGATTAAAACAAAACACAACAGTATTCATTTTAAAATAAAAATGTCTTCTGACCCAATTTCCTGTTTTAAAAAGACTGTACATTACCCAAGAGTGTTCACTTGAATTGCTATGAATGGGAGGAACTACAACATCCAATATGGCACTCTAGAAACAGTTTTTGTTATTTCATTGTGAGTTTGGCCAGCAGCTTTCGAGAGTTGGTATTTCCCCATTTAAATAGATAGGAGTTGGTCATGCATGCAGTAAATAGGCACCTGCATGAACCAACTTGCATTGAAATAGACTTCAATAGATATTCATGAGACAAATTCTTGGGGCCAGAAGACAGCGATTTCATCTTTATTTTTCAAACAACACATTTAATTATGTTTAACATAATCATAAAGTGTGGCCCACCAATCTGAGAAGTTGTGGTTACCATGGAGTTTCACAATTTGAGTTGAATTACTGAAATAAATGAACTTTTCCATGACATTCTAATTTATTGACATGCACCTGTATATATATGTATATATAAAATATATACATATGTGTGTGTGTGTTTTGTAAAATGGCACAGCTTTTTAAATATCTGAAAGTACACTCTTAACATCAGTCAAGCATTATAATATGATAATCAAGTATTAATTAATGACAGAACTTTAGTAATTAGAATTAAAACTTGGTAACCATGTATGAATACATAGTAATTGTATCTGAATTTAGGACTGGTGGTGGTGCTTTTTTGGTCATTCAGCTTTTCTGTAAAAAAATTGGGGGGAAAACTATCAATAATAATAATAATAATAATAATAATACGAATTCTACTAATAAGAACAATATAAAACGCACTAAGGATTAACAAGCTGCTAGATTCATGAATATTACTCAGGTTGTGTGCATTCTCTCGAACTGATTCGCTGAAATCAAATGAGGGACGATAATAGGTGAGCGCCAGCAAATGAGATTGTCGTTTGCGCATTAGTTCCACCTACTACCATAGAACCTGGCAGTTCTTAAAGGTCCCCTGAAATGCTTAGAAACACGCAGCATTACTCTATGTGTTGACGTCATTTTAGCTGAAACAGGAAAGACAGGGCGGGACATATCAAGCAGCCCCGCCCCTTTTTAAAATAGCCAATAGCGTTCGTTTATGTCACAGCTTGGGCTAGAGCCATTCTGAGCCGTTGAGTTCCGTAAAGCCGCATTTGACAGGGTATGCCAGCCACAATCTCATCCATATTGCTATAAAATATAGCATTCTGTGTAGATTACAAATAGCTCCGATACATTTTGTGGTCTGCGCCGACTCACGCATGTGATCCGGTTCGTGCTATCGTGTCTCTGGTTAGCGTGGTGTAGCGTGACACAGTACAGAAAATACTAATTCTGTGGACAAGTGACTGATTTCAGCCGCGGCTTCAGCGTCTATTTTATAGTGTAGGGGGCGGGCGCTTCGGATTCTAGAGAGCATTTGATTGGACAGAAAGTTTGATGAGAAGCTGAAGTACGATGTGACGTCAAAAAAAAAATCGTTGAGCCATTTTGGCGGAAGTGACGAACTGCAAGCTTTGAATGCTTATGTCTCCTAAATGCGAATTTTGTCACTGTTTTGGAGCACACTGCCTTATAGATAACCTTAAGACTAACATATTGATACTAACACCCAAAAAACTTTAAATTTGATTTTCATGGGGACTTTAAAAGCTGAAGAATTCCAAAGGAACTCCGTAATTTTGACAGGAAAATATAACAAAGAATATCGATTACATGTAGCGCGTCAATTCTGCATGGTATGTAAGACTCTCTCGCTCTGTCTCTCTCTTTGCGTATGAAAAAAAAAAGCAAAGCGGCGGTGAGTCGTGCGCCTTCACACTAGAGTTTATGGTACGTCAAACACAGGTTCGCTGCGCATCCATTGAGATCAACTGAAAAATAACACAGATCGCCTGACGGAGAGAAGTGCTCAGTCAGTGTTCAGCAAGTGAAAATATATCTGTGCTAAACTTATACTTAGCCTCCAACTCTCACACTGGCGAGTAAAATCTGAGAATTTATTAGCCATTGGCTAATATTAGACATCATTTAGTCGCCCAGAGTGAAGATGTAGTCGCATATGCGAGTGATTTACTCGCAATGTAGAGAGAGGGTTGTTTGTGTTCCCCAGGAGAAAGTAAGTTACACAGGTTTGGAACAACATGGAGTAAATGATGACAGTATTTTCATTTTTATTTATCTTTTCCTACTAGAAACCACCATCACTGAATGCGCTAATGGTAAATCTTTAACCTAGTGATAGTAATAGTAGCTTTAACCTAGTGAACGTCCAAACATCCACACACACACAAAAAAAAACTCTTCATTTACAGTGGGGAAAAAAAGTATTTAGTCAGCCACCAATTGTGCAAGTTCTCCCACTTAAAAAGATGAGAGAGGCCTATAATTTTCATCATAGGTATACCTCAACTATGAGAGACAAAATGAGAAAAAGAAATCCAGAAAATCACATTGTAGGATTTTTAAAGAATTTATTTGCAAATTATGGTGGAAAATAAGTATTTGGTCAATAACAAAATTTCATCTCAATACTTTGTTATATACCCTTTGTTGGCAATGACAGAGGTCAAACGTTTTCCGAGGAATTTACCAATTAATTCTTTAAAAATCCAACAATGTGATTTTCTGGATTTTTTTTTCTCGTTTTGTCTCTCATAGTTGAGGTATACCTATGATGAAAATTACAGGCCTCTCTCATCTTTTTAAGTGGGAGAACTTGCACAATTGGTGGCTGACTAAATACTTTTTTGCCCCACTGTACATAGGTTCAGCAATTTCATTTACATAGGTTCAGCAACTTCTCAGGTCAGTGAATCTTGTGGGTTGTATTGAATTTCATCATATACACGTAATCATACTTACTAAAGACCATTACAGATGCAAAAAAGGAAACATAGAAACATGATGCTATTTTAATTGAGCCACTTTATACTTACTAGTCCACTGCAAGCAACCACCCACATGTAGGCACTTGAGGTCAGGAGCTGATGACAAGATAACAGAACAACAGAAAAACAAAAGAAATTCAGAACTATGTGAAGAAAGCACTTTCACATCCACAAAGTATCTTTGAAGCATTACAAACCAGTAACGCAAACTCACTAAATCATCCATAAACAAGTGTTCGATAAAAAGAAACATCTTATTTGATGCAAGAGTGGAACAAAACATATGAACATGAATTTAATGAAACCCAATTATTTATCTATTATTACAAGATTAAATTACACTGGTTAGTATAAATGGATATGTTTGTGAATGCATGTCTGAAAAAGACTGTAATGGTAAAAGGTAAAAAGTAATTTACCCTTGTCTGTTTTTCTAACGAGTAAGTATGCAACTTCATCTGTTATCGCTGCTATCTCAAATCAGCTCAAAACCCGACCAGAGCACGAGACCACATCGAATAGGTTCTCAGGTGCTAGAGTTTCTCATGACTTGTCTCTGTTATCCTACAAACATTTTATCTGTGGTTTCTACACTTGCAACAAATATCTGGTGTTTTTGAAAAACCCTGCACCTTTTTAGTCGTTTAAACGTCATGTTTTGTCTTCACTTGCTCGTCAAAAGATGTGCCAGTAAATGTCACTTACTATCCTAAGATCTCAAGCAGCAATGACTTTTACTTTTTGTGTGTAGCTTCTGAGATAAACTAGCAAAGTGGGAAATCTTAAAGTACAGAAAACTAAAGTGAAGATGATTTGTGAAGGCAGTCTGAGCTCACCTGTGCGCCCACAATGTACGTCAGAGACTTGTTTGTGATTGAGATGTGGCCGAGAAGCTGAGTGACCTGAACACGTGGAATGGAGCTGTAGAAAGGCACAAAGAGAGCAAAGACTGGGCCCAATCTGAGAAAGAGAGAGAAAATGAAGAGTTAGAGAGAAGGAAAAGTCAAGTGAATCCTCAACCTTGCTGTCAGATGACAATACAGAATGAAAATGTGCAAATTAATGACATGTAATAGTGCCTGCCCATGATGAAGAAAAGGGGAAATCTCTTTAAAACATTCCTTTACGTAGAAAGTAACATTTTCTTTCCTATCATTAATCATTATTTTCCAATGTAATGTAGACTAAAACATTGTTATGTACAACAATACATTGGCGAACAGTCACTTGTTTTTCTAGTTACTTTGACAACACTTCATATAGTATTATATACATAACAGAGGAAATAAAAGGGGTAATAAGTAGTATGGTAGGATGTTTCATTGACAATTTATCGGTTTAAGAATGTATCTATTGACAAAGGTGATAGATAGCAAGGTCTCTGTTAAGCAGTTTTTCAGATAAACATCAAATTCTCATTACAACATACAATGACGCAACAATCATTACAAAATTCAGAATATGGTTTATCAACCATTTAAGAAGAATGACAAGTGGGGTAACTTACGCAAACTAGTACTTCAATTAAGACCGGAAAAACGTAAGTTTGACTTTTTCCATTAGCTATTTTTCACAATTTTAACTCCCTTTCTACGGTTTCCTTCATTTAAAAAAAAATGGGACTTGTGCAATAACTACCTTACTAAGTCTTAAAAACTAGGAAACTAAGAAACTAAACATGTTTCTAAATGCGGATTCAATCCAGATCAACGGTAACTATAGTGTCTGACGTAAAAATATCTAGATGTTTCAATGAAAGTCACAAGATAATTTCACTTCTCCATATAGAGTTAAAGAGATAGTTCAACCAAAACTGAATAATCTGTCACCATTTCCTCACTTTCATGTTGTTTCAAACCTGTATTCATTTCTTTCTTCTGTTGAACAAAAGAACCGAACAGTTGCTGGTAGCCACTGATTTCCATATTTTTTCTATACTGTGGAAGTCAATGGTTAACATCAGTCTTCAAAATATCTTCTCTTGAGTTCAACAGAAGAAAAAAATTATTACAGGCTACAACAACCTGTTGTAAATGTTGACGGAATATACATTTTTGGGTGAACTATCTCTTTAAGCAGACTCACCACGCTGCTAGAAAGAGAGAGAGAGAGGTAAGAGAGGAACAGAGTAACAGACAGTGAAAAAGAGGCAGGAAGAAATGCTGAACTCTCGGTTTTGCTGCATTTTACGCTGCTTTAAAAGTGAGATATAGAGATGTATATATACATATAGCAGATTTTTTGATGTAAAGTCGGGAACACCAAAGCTCCAAAACATCAAAAAATCTTCTATTTGTTTCTATTCGAGCACCCAGTTGAGATTGATGTGCGTACTTTTGCTTGCTCTTCACTGTATACATATAGCACCAATGTCTGAGTGAAAATCTGCTCTCTTATCTGGTAAGCAAATAATTTCATTAAATTTTTGATAAAAAGGGCAGAAGAAATGAAAATGAGTGTGCTTTGGAAAATCGTGTAATTAAAAGTTTTTTTTTTTTAAGTTTTTTTTTAATCAAATTTTATGGCGACCATGTGTGAAGTTAATTTATTTTATTCTTCACTGCCCAATGGCCTACAACTAAATATTAAAATTTCTGTAAAAGCATTTTTAAAAGCGTATGAGTGACTAGATTTGTATATATTTGATTATATGGTGACACTTTACCTTGGTTAATACATTAACTAAAATTAAATAACAATACTATCCATTTATTACAGTATTTATTAAACTTTGTTAACATTAGTTATTAATAAAAATACAACTGTTCATTGTTAGTTTGTGTTAGCTCAGGTCTATTAAATAATGCTAACAGATACAAAAAAAGTACATTCTATTTGAATAATGTTAGTAAAATACTGAAATTAAAATTTACTAAGATTAATTAATGATTTACTATTTTTCACTGTTAGCTCATATGAACTTAACTTATGTTAATAATCGGAACTTTATTGTAAAGTGGTACTGATTATATTTAATTTCAAATATGTGTGAATTTGTCCTTTTTTCCAATGTCAAAAAAGTCACAAACTGTATTTTAAATGCTCATTTAAGATAGTTATAATAACATAATAATGCAGGGTTGTACACAAAGCAACAGACACGTGGAAGAGAAACAAGCCTCGCATGAAAAAAGGGAAACAGCTTAAAAACTACAGAAGTCTACATACATACTACAATCAACAATATTGAGAACAGAATTACTATTCATAGTAAAACTGTACACTACCATTCAAAGGCTTGAGGTCAGTAAGAAATTGTATATTAATTATTACTTCCATCAAGGAGAAATCAAATGAATAAAAAGTGACAGTAAAGACACTGTCACTTTATAATAAAGTTACAATGTTTACAAAAGATTTCAATTTCAAAGAATCCTAGAAAAAAAATAAGGTTTGCACGAAAGAATATTAGGCAAATATAAATTAATATGAACTGTTTTCAACACAGATAATAAAAATAAATGTTACTTGTGCATCAAATCAGCATATTATATTATGATTTATGAAGAATCATGTAAGACTGAAGACAGGAGTGATGGCAGCTTTGCCATAAATTACATTTTACAATATATTAAAACAGATTACATTTATTGTAAATTGTAATGATATTTCACAATATTGCAGTTTTTACTGTATTTTTGATCAAATAAATGCATTAAAACAATCCTTTGCCTCTCTCTCTGCAGTGATTTCTCCTGTATATAACTAAGATGAGCCCAGATTTAGAGCAAAACATCTCTTGCACCAACTTGTATGACCATCGTCCAGTGGCCCGAGTTCTCATACCTCTGGCCTATTCCATCATATGTCCAGTGGGACTTTTAAGCAACGCCCTGGCTCTTCATGTGATCTTCTTAAACATCACCAAACTTAATTCCATCACGCTTTATTCCGCCAACCTGGCAGTGTCTGATATTCTGTTCTGCCTGTCGCTTCCCCTCCGAGCTGTTTACTATGGCCTTGGCTTCCACTGGCCCCTGGGGGAAGGACTATGTAAAGCCATAGCACTGCTCTTCTATTTGAACTGCTATGCTGGAGTAAACTTCATGACTTGTCTGGCAATCGATCGTTTTGTGGCACTGGTGTTTCCTCTGAAGCTGGCGAAATTGAGAAAAGTGAAAAATGCCCGATTAGTGTGTCTGGCCATATGGCTGCTGGTGTTGGCCCAGACGCTGCCTCTCCTGACCATTAACTTGACCAAAACGGAGCCTGACAACAGCATCACCTGTATGGAATACCCTAATTTTGAGGGCCTTTTCAAAGGGCTGCCCTACTTGCTGATTTTTGGGGTAGTTTCAGGCTTTGGAGTCCCACTGGTGACAATCATCGCCTGCTACTCTATATTGACCCGTAAACTACATCTAGCAGCAAAGTCGAACCAGCTGACAGAACGTTCTGGAAGGACCAAAAAAGCAAGAGGAGTGATCGCAGGAGTGGTATTTGTGTTTGTGGTGTGTTTCAGCCCATACCATCTAGACCTTCTGCAATACATGATCCGAAAACTTATCTATGATCCGGACTGCAAGGAGCTACAGTCCTTTCAGATATCGCTGCATATTACAGTGTGCCTTATGAACTTAAATTCGTGCCTGGATCCCTTTGTTTACTTTTTTGCATGTAAAGGCTACAAGCAGAAGCTGATGAGAATGATGAAGTGGCAGGTTGGCACCCACTTCTCTAGTGTTGGAAGAACCTCCCCTGAAAGTTCAGGCACAGGCGATGTGCTCGGCACACGCCGCAACACAGGAATAACAATGAACAATATTAGAGAAGGTCAGTAAAACAATTGCCAACTAAAGCCAACATAAGATGATGAAAAGTGATAAACACACAGTATGTGGGGCCGAACTTGAGACTTAAAAGCCAAGAACAAGGCAAAAAAAGTCACAGACAACTCGTCTCTTCAGATTTTAAACAGCACACACTTCATGAAACAGCTGGACGCTTGACAAGCACTGGCATCAAAGTTAAGAAAGAAAAAATACTTGCTGCAAAAAGACAATAAATGTTGAGCATTTTTCATTCAAAACATAACTGTTAAAGGGTCAGTTCACCAAAAATGTATATTCTGTCAATATTTACTCACTTGTTCTAAAACTGTATGACTTCCTTTCTTTTATGAAACAGAAGATTTTCTTTTTTAATTTACAATGGAAGTCAATAGTCACCAAAATGGTTTGATTACCAACATTCTTCAAAATATTTTCTTTTGTGTTTCACAGAAGATGGAAAGTCACAGGTCTGAAATGACATGAGGTTGAGTACAGTTTTATTTTTGGGTGAACTATTCATTTAAGAACAGTTAATGGTTCACACATAAATAAATTAATCATTCCTACGTTTGAAAAATTGCAAAAATAAAGCTACTGAACTATCAAAAAGATGCTTTGATTGTGAAAAAGTTTCAAAGATGATGACACTTCATCAAACGTTTTTAACACATTTGTTTTTGATTGACTGAGTTCTTAGATAGATGGCAAGATTATCAAGAAGGCAAATCGATTTTTCACATCAAAAAAGGAAACCACTCTATGCCAGTCTCTTGTTAAGAAGAGTCTAAAAGCTAGTAGCTGAAAGGAAATAACTTGAAATAAGAGGGTACTTTACTTTCACAAGACCTTGCCATTTCAACACGTATTGCTTTTATAAATTGGTGAGATGTTGTTTTGTCAGTAAAGAATACTTTCATAACAATACAATGACACAAGAAATTTAATCTAAAAGACAATGTCAAAAAGGGAAGTTGACATTGTTTGTTCCACTGGAAAGAGCAGCACTTTCACATGCATAAAGTTTTCCAGGATTTAATACATTTTGTGCTTACAGCATACAGTAAATGCACGTGGCAATACTGTTGAAAACAACTAACGGTTTGTACTAAAGACCAACTGTTAAAATGGTGTAGAAACTCGTGCCACTCACAGTCCAGCTGGAAGAACATCCACTTTAAATTCAAACATGAAGCGAAGAGCCTCTATCAGCAGCAAGTCCACAAAAGCAGAGAGAATCCATGCTCCAAAGAGGAAGGACTAAACGTCATAAAGAAAAATATGACAATGTTTTAGATTTATACAACTTTTTTTCAAGAACATCATGGGATTTTAACACAAAAAAAGGGGGGGGGGTGGTGAGTTAGGAGGGTTAAAGTCATTAGCATGTGAATGTAGAGTAGGCAAACGTGTTATAGGAAATGCTTGGTAGCATATGAAAGGGTTTTTGATTTAATAAAAAAAATGACTTGTTTTGTTTATAGCATTTTAACAAAATGCACATCATAAATAGTAGGCTGAAGAGCAAATCTCACGCCCTTAAACATCTTTAAAAATTAGTCAATTGATTGCCAGATAAGATCAAGGCGTTCCAAGTTTCCGTGTGTCCTTCAGGCACCTTATCTTAAACTGGTTGGTGTGTACAGCCCCATATTGGTATTTTTGAATATCAAATTTATCCAGAAATGATTTAACATTTTTTATTTATTTATTTATAATGCCATACAATTTTATGTAGAGAATGTTATGTAGAAAATGGGTGCAAATCTTAAATTTGACCCTGGACCACAAAACCAGTCTTAAGTCGCCGGGGTATATTTGTAGCAATAGCCAAAAAAACATTGTATGGGTCAAAATTATTGATTTTTCTTTTATGCCAAAAATCATTAGGATATTAAGTAAAGATCCTGTTCCATGAAGATATTTTGTAAATTTCCTACTGTAAATATATCAAAGCTTAATTTTTGATTAGTAATATGCATTGCTAAGGACTTCATTTGGACAACTTTAAAGTAATAGTTGTATCTTGGCCAAATATTGTCATATCCTAACAAACCATACATCAATGGCCCTTATGACTGGTTTTGTGGTCCAGGGTCACAAATGTCTATGGCATACACTCAGGCCATGGGTGAATGGGTGCCGTCAGAATGAGAGACCAAAGAGCATAGCAAAATGTTGCAATAATCAACAAGCAATCCACCTGACTTCAGTACATCAATTAACATATTGTGAAGTAAAAAGCTGTGCTTTTAAAAAAACAAATCCATCATTAAAGGTGCAGTAAGCGATTTCTGAGAAACACTGTTGAAAGTGGATCACACCGAGCACCAAAATACACTTCTAGCCAATCACCAGTAAATGCTGTGTGCACTAATGATGGGGGAGTTGCCTGCGTTGCATAGCATGTTTGTGAATTTGGTGGCGGTACTATCAAGCTCGGTTGGAGCTTGTTTATTTTGGTGATTTCAAATATCAACAGCGTTTCTCAGAAATCTCTTACTGCATCTTTAAGACGTTTTAACTAACGTTTTAAGTTAGTTAACTAAGAACTAAAACTAAGAAGTCCATCTCCTGTTGACATCAAAATCTATCCACATATTTGTTTAGAACTGTTTTTGGCTTGTAAAAAGTTTAAAGTCTGAGTTTAAAAAAAAGTCTTAAATATGGATGTTTCTTACAAACGCATATTTTGACTTCACAAGATGTTAATTGATGAACTGGAGTTTGGACTGGAGTTATACAATTTCTTGTATATTATTGTGATGTTTTTATCAGCTGTTGGGACTCTCATTCTGACAGCACCCATTCACTGCAAAGGTGAGCGAGTAATGTAAAGTTTCTCCAAATCTGTTCCCATGAGAAAACAAACTCACTTATATCTCGGAAACTATGGTTACTATGGTAATTTTCATAAGGTTTTCTAGGGCAACTGTCATTTAAAAATGTTCACTGTTAAAACGGAAAGAAAAAATAGTATTCCACAGCAGGGTTGCTGCAGGATTTTTAAGCTCAAATTTAAGACTTTTTAAGACCTGCACAAATAAAATTAATACCATATGAGCGGGGTAGGGCAATGTCTATGGCAGTGTTTCCCAACCGTTTTTTAGTCGCGGCACCCTTTGGAAATTTTAACAAACTTGTGGCACCCTACAAAATTAATTTTGTCACAATATTTGAATTTCTAACATCGATATGATCATTTGAAAAGTAGATATTCGGTACAACAGGGAAGAACTGCAGAATATAATGTCATACAGATATTTTTTATATTATT
>NW_015507067.1:85062-87347 GCF_001515645.1 Sinocyclocheilus grahami
TTTTCTTGCTTGATTTCAAACTTTGAATTGAATAAAAAAATGACAAGTAAGCAGTCAGTAATAAAATAAGAACAAATAAAGAAATTAATAATGATAGTACAAATAAAAAATAACGACAGGCCTTCGAATTAAATAAATTGCTTTTTTCAGGTAGGTCTAACAGTAGGGTTAAGATATTTAAAAAGCTGTATTTTTTTTTTACCAATTATCCAAATAATGTTTAGTCTTAGAAAGCTATTATTATCAGAACACGTGAGCATAACATTAAACATAGCGGTTAGCAGATCAATGAATGAGAGGGCAGCGTTACCTGAGTTGCCCATATACTACATCATGTTACACACAGTAGGGCTATTGCAGACAGAAACAATACTGTCCTACATAGAAGTTTCCTGTCGGCTCGCATTTTGAGTGGCCTTTGCTGTTCCGATGAGCATGAATGGAATATGAGTGAAGCGACTGAGCAGAGCATGCATAGAGCGGATAATATGCAGAGCGTCACACCACGTGAAAGTGAAACCTGAGCGTGAACTAATTTTCGGCATCCGGAATTTCGGTGCATCTCTAATTATTGGCCACATCCATGGCGGACTTACCATTGGGCTTGATTGGGCCCCGCCTTAACCCGTTTACATTTGTTCAGTTATGTGCCAGTCAGAAATTATTAGCCGCATTTCAACAGCGCACACGGGCCAGCCAACTACGACATTCGAAGCCATAATCAAACAGCATAAACTGGAATTTATGATTTTTTTTCACATAGAAAAAGGACACACATATTAAATCATGTCTGCGTGGCGCCGAATCACCGATTAATTTGTGATCACGTGGCTACTTTAAATGGTTCCATTAAGCCTTTAGCCCAAAAGAGCGCACATTTACAAAGATAATGATAAATTATCACATGTTCACGCCTCACTTCTTTACAGAAGAAGATTCTATATTATATTAATGTTCCACTAAATTAATCTGAAGAGTTTTGAGCGCTCTCTCCCGTCCAAAGACTGTAGGATACCCTAAAATCTTACAGGGACATTGTCCCGTCTCACTACCACCACACAAAGTGGAGCAGAAATTTCATCAAGACGATTTAAAAAAATAAAAATAGCCATTTACAGGGTTCGTACAGTCATGACAAACCCAGAAAGCTTTGGAAAAGTCGTGGAAATTTATTTGACAAATCTCTATATAATAGAATATGTTTAATCACGTCCTGAATCTCGGTGCGGGATTGTGCATTTTGATTTTACTCATTCCCGCAGGTTTCGCACGTTTGGAAATTTCCCGCAAACATGTATTTAATATACAATGTAGGTTAGATGAGTAAAAAATAATTCACACAGAATATCAGATTAAGTCAGTCATTTGAAAACCGCGTGAGTGGTTCAGCTGTACCGTGTCTTCTTGCTCTCACTCTCTCAAAATTGCCTCACATCAGCGCATCTCGTCTGCACTAAGAGAACTGCTGCACGCTGCAATACAAAACTTTTATGGCAAGCCGTTTTAGCTTAAAATATCCCCAGCGTTACTGGTCGTAATTGCATTTTTACTAGTAACAATTCAATTAGAGAGCTCTACAATTAAATTCTTACTAGTAACAATGTCAGTTAGAGAGCTCTCTAAATCAATTCTTACTAGTAACAATTCCAATTAAAGAGCTCTACAAATACATTTTTACTAGTCATATGTCTCCATTGACTTCCATTCATTTATAATTACAGAGCTCTACCTCAGAATTTTTACTAGTAAGAATTCCAATTACAGAGCTCTCTAATTCAATTCTTGGTAACAATTCCAATTAAAGAGCTCTACAAATACATTTTTACTAGTCATATGTCTATGGCAAGCCGTTTTAGCTTAAAATATCCCCAGCATTACTTGTCGTAATTGTATTTTTACTAGTAACAATTCAATTAGAGAGCTCTACAATTAAATTCTTACTAGTAACAATGTCAGTTAGAGAGCTCTCTAAATCAATTCTTACTAGTAACAATTATAATTAGAGAGCTCTCTAATTCAGTTATTACTAGTAAGAATTCCAATTACAGAGCTCTCTAATTCAATTCTTACTAGTAACAATTCCAATTAAAGAGCTCTACAAATCAATTTTTACTAGTCATATGTCTCCATTGACTTCCATTCATTTATAATTACAGAGCTCTACCTCAGAATTTTTACTAGTAAGAATTCCAATTAGAGAGCTCTATAACTGAATTCTTACTAAGTAAGAACTGAATTATAGAGCTCTCTAATTGTAATCCTTACTAGTAAGAATTGAATTATAG
>NW_015507067.1:88051-88824 GCF_001515645.1 Sinocyclocheilus grahami
TTTTTTAAATAAACGTTTTTAGTCGTCATTGATTATTCTTTCTTGATTTTGTAAAAAAAAAAAAAACTTGACATTACTAAATATAATTAGTTGTATGAAGTTTTCAGACGAAATATTGAATCCAGTGATTATGTTAACAGTTAACTAGAGATAGTTTAATGTGTTAAGTTTCTGTAAGGGGGAGGTGCCCCGTTCGAACACGTTTGAGCAGTGAGCGCGCGATCTTTGAAGATTCTGGTTGATGATGCACGCGATGGATTTGGAAAGCAGCATGTAATGGTGAGTGTGTTAACTTCTATATCTTTATCTTTCTGGGAAAATTGATTATCCAAAAGACCGGTCCGATGACAGCGTTACTGTAGTTAAAGCTAAAGTAGTCTTAATGTGCCGATCGACGGGTTTCCCCTGTCGGTTCACAGTTTAGCTATACTGCTAATATTTAAATCTGAGTTTCTTTTGGTTCACAGTTAAGATAAATTCAGCAAGTGTGTTTTTGCATGTTCATTTTAGCTGTAACGTTAGCATTTCATTACCCTTAGCTAAAGTCGTTTAACATCAGCATGTGCGCATCAATTAGCTTTTTGTTAAAGCTAAGTTAGCTTGTCTCTTTGCTATATTATCGTGTCTATTATTATTTATAATAACTGCAACTGAGTTGTTGAGCTTAAATGGTTATGCGTATGCTGAACGTTTCAGTTAGTCTGTTAGTCTTGCACTTTTTTCTCTGCTTTAGGTGTTCATGGAGTTCTAATTAACGTTACAGGATTATGGGC
>NW_015507067.1:88834-90072 GCF_001515645.1 Sinocyclocheilus grahami
CTAATAAAGTGGGGGTATATATGCTTTCATGATAAACGTGACTCATTATAAAATTGCGACTACAGTAAAAAGCTTTTAATGTTCTAAAAACACAGATTTATGAGCAGTATTGGATTTGAAGATGTTAGAAACACACGTCATTGTTGTCATGTGGTGAATTTGGCCAATCGTGAAACAGCTGTGTCGTCATCAGCACTCCTGCAGTCGCTCTGAAAAAGCTGCGCCAGCTGAGTCAGCCGGCTGCTCTCGAAACGATATCGCGGTACTTTGATGCCACACGTGACAGTGACATAGCGTTGGCGCCGGTTCAATTCGGACAAAATTTCTAACCGGCATGCACTGCTTCAAGTCAGCCGCCGATCGTTTTGCACGGCGCCGCATGAAGTCGAACGCACCTATAACTGCAGAGCGGAGATCTCCAAAATGGGGCGTGAACTCCAAAAGTGGGCAGACCCTCCAAAATGGGGCGGGGTCTCCTCGCGCAAAGACTTTCACCATTGGCTCTGGCTCCAGCCAATTGTTATTGACTTACATTTCAAAATAAAACTTTATAAATTAAGCATTGTTTCTAGTTCATCTAAAATAAAATATGTTATATAAGTAAATATTCTCCGTGAGAGCAGAGCCCAAAACTTGTGGCCAGTGGTGTTCGGACTGGAGTTTGAACCTCTGCTTAATGATATAAACAGGAATCACCCACGAGCTCTCCCATGAGCCGTCTCAGCACAGCGCAGGGGAAAGATTTCTCTCTGTCGCTTTGTTCTAAGCAGCGGGGGCGTCCCGGGGCTCGAAATTCGAAGGGAGGAGTGGGTAGTGACGCTGGGTGTAACTAAAAAGGTGCCATTGTCCGGTGAGAAGCTACGACTTGTACCACCTGACCCCCGCAGGCTGTTTAGGCGGTGATAGTATGGCAAGCCGTTTTAGCTTAAATTGTTCCCAGCCTTACTCGTCGTAATTGCATTTTTACTAGTAACAATTCAATTAGAGAGCTCTACAATTAAATTCTTACTAGTAACAATGCCAATTAGAGAGCTCTCTAAATCAATTCTTACTAGTAACAATTATAATTAGAGAGCTCTCTAATTCAGTTATTACTAGTAAGAATTCCAATTTCAGAGCTCTCTAATTCAATTCTTACTAGTAACAATTCCAATTAAAGAGCTCTACAAATCAATTTTTACTAGTCATATGTCTCCATTGATATGGCAAGATTTATAATTACAGAGCTCTACCTCAGA
>NW_015507067.1:94793-99929 GCF_001515645.1 Sinocyclocheilus grahami
ACTCATGCTTATGGGGCTTTTATTTTGAAGTGTATCACCACAGGCGGGAATTGGAAAGGCAAATGGGTGTAGTCGCAAATCTGTTTTGCATCTAATGAATACAAGTTTTTACTAGTAAGAATACAATTGTAGAGCTCTGTAACTAGATTTCTTACTAGTAAGAATTTAATTAGAGAGCTCTGTAATTACATTTTTACTAGTAAGCACTCTCTTAGAGAGAGCTCTCTAATTGGTATTGTTACTAGTAAGAATTGAATTGTAGAGCTCTCTAATTATAATTGTTACTAGTAAGAATTGAATTGTAGAGCTCTCTAATTATAATTGTTACTAGTAAGAATTGATTTAGAGAGCTCTCTAACTGGCATTGTTACTAGTAAGAATTTAATTGTAGAGCTCTCTAATTGAATTGTTACTAGTAAAAATGCAATTACGATGAGTAAGGCTGGGGATATTTTAAGCTAAAACGGCTTGCCATATCTTTCTTTACCACGCTGTTCAGTGCCAATCCCGCCGTGCAGTCAATTTCACTGGTTAAGGTTAGGGTCAGGTGTGGGGTAGGTTTAGGGGTTAGCGTTGTTTGTTGCATAGTGTAGGAAATCAACACTTTAATTGACACAACCAATAAAATCTTTAGAATCAGCTGTGGGGTGGAGTTTGCACTGAAGTGGATTGGAGGAAAAAGTGTGCATGCGTGTCATGTGCCTGTCTGCCAATGGGAGGAAGCCACGCCCAATTTTGGAGCTCCCACCCCGTTTTGAGTTCCCGCCCCCATTTGGAGATCTCCAGGCTGCAGTAATACCCTTCTCGCAGGCTGACTCAGCTGGCGCAGCTTTTTCAGAGCGACTGCAGGAGCGCTGATGACGACACAGCTGTTTGATTGGCCAAATTCACCATGTGACAACAATGACGTGTGTTTCTAACATCTTCAAATCCAATACTGCTCATAAATCTGTGTTTTTAGAACATTAAAAGCTTTTTTACTGTAGTCGCAATGTTGAGTCACGTTTATCATGAAAGCATATATACCCCCACTTTATTAGTATTTAAATAATATATATTTACTTTGAACTTTATTCTTGAACAGATGGCGCTGAATTAAGCAGTATGACAACTATTGCATTTAATTCACTTCATCTGTGATAGAGAATGCAAACACCGCGTGAGCGTCACTAATGGGAGCAGAAAGTGTCTGGCTTGACGGCTCCATTTTCAACTCCGCCCCGACTGCAAGCGGCTACTCTCGTTGACTGCCGTCTGTAGCGGCGCTTGAAGTCGAACGCACCTATTATCATCCGTCTTCCCGCCCCGGTTGCTTGCGTCATCACGTTTACGTCACTACGTTAACGCCCCTCGCGCGAGCGCACGCTTAGAGATCCATTTATTTAATTACATTTTAAATCTATTTATCCATTTATTAAATATTTATTATTAAATATGTATTATTAAATATCAAATTATATTATTATAATATATAATAAAAACAATAATAATATAATAAATATTATATATAAATACTATATCTACTTTTAAAATTGTTTTTAATATCTACTTATCTCTTTTAAATCTATTTAACTTAATTTAACTAATCTATTTTATTATATTATAATATGTAATAAATAATAATAATATAATAAATATTATATAGTATTATTAAATATTTATTAAATATTTTTATCTATTACATTTAATTCTATGTATCTCTTTAAATCTATTTAACTTAATCTATTTTATTTTAAATGTATTTAATTTAATTCATTATATTTAATTAATAGCTTTAATTACATCACACATAGATGAAAACTGCTGTTTCTGTCAATGTCCCAGTGAAACATACCACTCATAAAAAAACATTTAAATATTTCACTATTTTAACACCTAAATGTTTAATAAAAAATAGACGTGATGTTTAATTTTTTTTTATTCAGAACTCACAGGATTGTTTTGCCATGTTTATTTGAATAAAAAGTTCTTATACGTCGATTTCCTGAACCTGTTCTGCACGTTGTACAGACGTCAAAAAACCCTCCTAATCAGACGTTCAAATTTTGAACTGCATATCTACGTCCAAGGGACGTCGTAGTCAGACGTCCAGATACCGTACCGGATTTGCACGTCGATTAGACGTACAGATATGGTCCTGGACCGACCGACGCATTATAGCATGATCTGCACGTCGGGCCGACGTCTCATGTTTGTTGGGACAGAATTTGCACAGCTATAGCCTATAGTGTTTTTTTGTTGTTGTTGTTGTTTTTTTACATTGCAGTATGAAAACAAAAATGTTTTCTCCAGTCTTTCACATGCATCTGAATTGTTGAGCTTATGCCGGCCCTGATGGCAGTGAATTGTGATCTTTTTTTTATAAAAAGGTTCAAACATGTCCCAAGCGACTTGTCTCGTATTCCAAGTTCTGAAGGCATAAAGTAGGGTTTTCCGAGAAACAAACCGAAAATGTAATACCCTATATAATTAAGCGAAACTCTCCGGTCGTTGCAATCCTGCGTAAATCCGGAAAAGCACACAAGCTCATCACTTTGAGAAAATAAGAGGAATAAAATCATGACACGAAACACGTGGCCTATAAACCTCAAAAGCATTCTTCTTTAAGATGAATATCACTGTTGTGAGACGGATATCTCTGTCGGACAGCTATACCTAGTTCAGTTATGGCCGTTTTTTTTGTTTTTGTTTATTTATTAGAATGATTTCAGTATGGATTTGTTCATTTTACAGTAATAATGCTGTGAAAAGAAATGTGTTACAGTGTGAGGGTGCTTCTGACATTAGTGAGTGCGTAATTCAGTTTGACATATCGTATTTTTATTCCGTTCATTGTCATTTCGAGAGTGAATCCCGCATTTATACGAATATCATTGCCGACACTATGCAGTATGTGTATGAAAAACGCTTTTTATTCCAATTCTGAATGGATTACATATAGCCAAAAGCGCGCAAATAATTCACCCTTTATAACCATTAAAAAGCTGTCACTCACTTAAGTTCATCGTGATCTCATTGAATATAACCAGTGAAGCTCTCCACACTGCACAATTAATCTCTTAAATGAGAGGATTCGCAAGCGAACAGAACTCGGCAATGAACAAAAAGTGCGCAAACACAAATGCACTGCGTTTGCCAAATATGTTTCACCAATATCAGATGGGGCCACCTGATTCCACGGGCCCCTGTTTTTGTGTGTGTAAGCATTATACTGAAAACTGCTTCAATTACATTTTTTGATTTTGATAACATTAAACACTGCGATGAGATGAACAAACCCGTAAGAAAAAGTACGATCATAGATCATTGCGCAAAAAGTAACAAAATTAAATTGTTGTATTAGTTTGATTTGTATTATGTATTATATAAAAATGCAAATAACTTTAAGCCTTTCCCATAAGTAAATTAATATTATAATTAATTTGCCATAATATAATTAATACTGTATCGTTACGCGTAATGTTGTCGGCCAAGTTATTTACATTTCAGCACAAAACTCATACTCGCACGTTAATGTTAAGTGCATTTTTGGGAATTAAAAAATACTGTAACTTCGCAATTAGAGAACTAGATCCCAGTTTAACCCATCGCCAGAGCACTAGATACGACGATTTTCAAGAACAAACATTATGCAGTTTCCCAAAAACATCGTACCTTAACATGATTCGTATGGTTGCAGTGGAAAAATGGCAATCTGAAATGGTAATAATTAAATTATCTTGTTTTACAGATAAAATACAACATACTATTTATATCGCTGAATCAACCAAAATAAAATAGTTTACCAACAAAAATCATTTTATGTGTTAAATCAGGTAGACATAGCTCTTTAAGGTAATTACCACTTTTACATTGTGTTTAGCGATTTAATGATATGGCGAAACGCAACTCAGGCTGTTGACAACATACAGTAGGGGTGACAACATACAGTAGGGGTTAAACAGATATTTAGTAGTCAATAATTAATTAATAACATAATTGAAAATTATGTTAATCATTTTTGTAGTCACTAATTTGTGTCAATGATACACTTGCCCTGAGAAACATTCACAAGTTGTGTTTGCGGAACGATGTAGGCTATGTTAAAAGCACACGTCCAGTTTTGTGTGAGTGAAGGAAATCCGCTTGGGAGCGGAGAGCTTCGTCCTCGCGCACATGGATCGCGTAACATTATGCGCTCTCGAAATTGTCATTTAGATCACACTATAGAAACCGCCTAAAATTAGAAATTTACTAAAAACAAGCCTGGTGGGGGGGGGGGGGGGGGGGGGGGGCACCTGGGCCACCACGTAGACACGCCCCTGTATAGTTGAACACTGAGCGGATCGACTGTCTCCGCGAAAGCTGTTGTGTTTTAAAATAAAATCTTATATAACAAAACGTTCATACAGTAAATTAAAAAAATCATTGTTCATTGTTACTAATTCAGTAAAAGTATTGCTTAATTGTAAATTTAGTACACTGTCTTCGATGTCATATTTCTTGAAATCTAATTTTATATTATTAATTTCAAAAATAATTTTATTGCTTGTGACTATTAATATCACATCAATATTTCCTTATAAAATATTATTATTCTGTATAGAAAATGAAGTAATTAAAAAAATAATAATACATGTTTTCCCTGTAAGATGAGAATGTTACTTTATAGAATATCTTCAGCCCTTTCAATTCCACCAAGACAATTTTTTTTAGTAAATCCACGTCTTGGCTTCTTGCAGTAGAGGATTATATTAATACTGGATTTACTGAAATAAATATTCTCACAATATTCCATTTTATGGTATATTAATGAACGCCTTCGAATTATAAAATAGCTTGGTTTTGTATATTTTAGCTTTAAATGGTCAGCCTCTCTCCAGGAATAAAATCATTCATGAAGAATGCACAAAAATGTAAATAATATTTTTTATAATAATATTATGGCCTATTTGTCTTTAAGCTCTACAATCAGTAAGCTTAATTACTGGTTTGATGAATAATGCAGGGATTCAGTCAACCCGATCTCATGAAAGTGCGTATCAATAGCATCAGTTTATGTTTCGATTTGGCGTACTATTTATATGCAGAAATTGACTTTGGCATATGATACACTATGGGTAGGATTAGGGTTGTGGGGTAGATGCGTATCATATG
>NW_015507067.1:101649-112809 GCF_001515645.1 Sinocyclocheilus grahami
GGTGGGGGGGGGGGGGGGGGGGGGGGGCACCTGGGCCACCACGTAGACACGCCCCTGTATAGTTGAACACTGAGCGGATCGACTGTCTCCGCGAAAGCTGTTGTGTTTTAAAATAAAATCTTATATAACAAAACGTTCATACAGTAAATTAAAAAAATCATTGTTCATTGTTACTAATTCAGTAAAAGTATTGCTTAATTGTAAATTTAGTACACTGTCTTCGATGTCATATTTCTTGAAATCTAATTTTATATTATTAATTTCAAAAATAATTTTATTGCTTGTGACTATTAATATCACATCAATATTTCCTTATAAAATATTATTATTCTGTATAGAAAATGAAGTAATTAAAAAAATAATAATACATGTTTTCCCTGTAAGATGAGAATGTTACTTTATAGAATATCTTCAGCCCTTTCAATTCCACCAAGACAATTTTTTTTAGTAAATCCACGTCTTGGCTTCTTGCAGTAGAGGATTATATTAATACTGGATTTACTGAAATAAATATTCTCACAATATTCCATTTTATGGTATATTAATGAACGCCTTCGAATTATAAAATAGCTTGGTTTTGTATATTTTAGCTTTAAATGGTCAGCCTCTCTCCAGGAATAAAATCATTCATGAAGAATGCACAAAAATGTAAATAATATTTTTTATAATAATATTATGGCCTATTTGTCTTTAAGCTCTACAATCAGTAAGCTTAATTACTGGTTTGATGAATAATGCAGGGATTCAGTCAACCCGATCTCATGAAAGTGCGTATCAATAGCATCAGTTTATGTTTCGATTTGGCGTACTATTTATATGCAGAAATTGACTTTGGCATATGATACACTATGGGTAGGATTAGGGTTGTGGGGTAGATGCGTATCATATGCGAAAACTGCGTATTATATGCACGCCAACAAATTGCGTATCATATGCACGCCAAAGTCAATTTCTGCGTATCAATAGCACGAATTTCTTTGTATTTGGCGTACTATTTATACGCATTATCATAGGATTCAATCTATAAAAATCAAATCCACAAAACAAAAACAATATATCTTGTTTAGAAAAGTCATCATTTGAACAGGTATTGCAAACTTCAAGCCATTATTATTATTATTCATTTTAATTTTCAGTAGAACTGAAGTATTACATAAAATAATATTTAAAGTAACTGGAACGGAAAAAATACTAAAAGATATTTCCTACACCATGCTTATACAGTGCTTGAGGAATAAGACGTGTCAATATAGATATGTAAAACGAAATAAAAAAATCGAAATAAAAACAGTGCTTATATTTAACCTTCATGTTACATTGAGCAAATATTGCCAATAAAGCAATATGTGGCAATAACTGTAGCCTAACATTTAACATTTGAAAAGAATAAATAAGTTTAAAAGTGCCTTCATTTCGCGTTCTTACTGTTTTCACAATTTAAAGCGAAATTATTGTGGAAAAACGTTCATACAAACGATACAAACTCGACTTTAAGAGCAATATATCAACATTGGAGCGTCATCCGCCAGCAGAGTTAGTACCGAGCTGTTAGAAACGAAATGCTCTTGCTTTTATTATGTTCCCGGCCTTATTCGTAGAGATCTGAAGCTGTGGGTTTTTCCATTTTGAAATCTCTAGAAGTAGCGAATCGGCCTTTCTGAAGTGCTCCTCTATTGAGTTTGTAGTTTACTAACAACTCCTTTCCATTGCCAAGTTCTGATTAGTAATAAACGCTAATTCTTAATTCCGTATCCATATCTCTTTCCAAAATTTACATTTGCCATTTACAGACCACTCCATGTCGCATTTAGGTCTATTTACACTGTTGCACGTCGTTGCAGTAGCTGCATGCAACAATGCTGTCACATCACACAGGGTTTGATGTCCTGATAGGAGACCTGCTGATGGTGGTAGTACGAGCTACTCCCTGGTGAATTCATCGATGAAGAGGTCATGGCGTTAAAAGAGAAGACAAACTCTTTCCTGTCACACATGCTGGGAGATTGGGAATGATAGCGCGGTATACCTGTGGGGACACACAAAAAAAACCAAAACATGTTGGTTTAGTTTAGTTGATAATTTAAGTTCTTTATGAATAAATTTAATGTTCTGCTTGGCTGCAAGTTTGGGCTGGCCTGTTAAACGTTGCCTAATGGTATTTTAGTGGTTATATAGCGTTTATTATTATTATTATTATTATTATTATTATTATTATAGTAATGATTAAGAAATTGTTTCGGAGATAAACATTCGCCCGTGACATTCAGTCGTTCATTTAGTATGATGGTAAATATTTCTGCATTTGGTCAAATCTTCTAATCGTAAAACATAGATTATATATATATATATATATATATATATATATATATATATCTGTGTGTGTGTGTGTGTGTGTGTGTATAAAAACATTTCCTCAAGGTCTTCTGAGATACATTAAATTGCTACGTCCGATACAGGAATATAATTTAGTAGTATAGCCTAACTTTCGTTAATAACTTTAACAAACAAATAGGCCTACTTTATAGCAACTTAATACTTAATAGACCGGTAGTTATTAGACATTAAATATACACCTTGCTACGTGTACTGCGTTAGGCTAACCGAGACTTGTCATTTGCACTTATATATTGTTGCTCTTTTGTTAGTTTTGACTGCTCTTATTGTCCTCATTTGTAAGTCGCTTTGGATAAAAGCATCTGCTAAATGACTAAATATATTTGTATTTTTATTTCAAACACATTTCTATTTTAATTTCATATGTTTTTAAAATAGTTTTTGATGGTAGTTTTTTTCTTTCTTTCTGGTGTGCTTTGAGAGAGCTGGAAGTCTGGGTGGAATCATTTTGAAACGATTGTGACCACATACACGCATTGCTTATTCCAGTGGAGGTTAAAGAAAATCACTTCTAATTTTGTATGTGCATAATGGTATCAATATGTGAGCTAGAAACTCCTTGTAGACTTGTACATGCTTACTATTGCTATAAAAATTCACGTTTTTAACACATTTTTATTTTAATTTCATATGTTTTTAAAATAGTTTTTGATGGATTCATTTATAAGATTCAGTAATACCTTATAAAACAAATACGAAATAAAATATTTCTGTTAAACATGTCTGTCTGGGTCAAATTATCTTTAAAACATTTACCTTGAAGGTCGGTGGTTCCATGGCCATTCTGGTGCAGGTAGGACTGTTCCAGTGAGTGTGTGGGTAAACTGGGCTGCAGCGGATTGGTCCCAGGGTTGCACGGAGAGAGCGGCTGCTGTTTGATGTAAGACGCCCCGTTGTTTAGAGAGGCCGGGGGCGCTGGAGGCCAGGCCGAGGCTGTGCTAGAATACACGGCATGCGGCTCCATCACTCCCCCGCTGGCTAGAAGCGGCGATGCAGAGTTGTCGTAGTGGTTGTATTCACTCCCCGAGGATTCCGTGCAAATGCCCATGTAGGAATGTCCACTATTCGTTGATGAATGGGACATGGAGTGTCCTGCCAAGCCCATTCCTTCCATATCGCTGGCCAAATGTCCATTCATCATCCCAATCCCACTCTCCAAAGGTAAACTGTTTGGAGGACAAGACAGGCCCCCGCCGCCCCCCTGAAAGTTATAGGACTCGGGAATGTGATTGAATCCCAGCCCGTTCATCATGCTGTATATGGAAGGTTTGAGCGCCTGACATTTGCGCCTGAATCCCCGCGGCCTCCTGCGGAAAGATCCCTCCTCGAACATGAACTCACTGGCCGGGTCGATGGTCCAGTAGTGACCCTTCCCAGGTCTGCCTAGACCCTTGGGCAGCTTGATAAAGCACTCGTTCAGAGACAGATTGTGACGCACCGAGTTTTTCCAGCCTTGATACGAGCCTCTGAAAAACGGGAAGCGGCTCTGAAGGAACTGGTAAATTTCGCTCAGAGTCAGTCGTTTGGTTGGAGAGCTCTGGATGGCCATGACAATGAGAGCGATGTAAGAGTACGGGGGCTTTTCAGGACGACGGATTCCAGCGTTCGTTTTTTTTGTTTTGGTGCTGGAGGAGGAAGAGGAGGTCTCCATCACAGGCGTCTGTCCGTGTGGTTTCTCCGTCATCGGGCTACTGTGAGGAGGGGTCTGGACGGAGGGCTGCTGGACTTCAGCAGTCATTCTTCACGCACACGAGTAAAAATCCACGATCAAAAATATTGCGATTTTACGATGCTTATATTAATAACCAATTGTAATTCTGGAATGACCTAACGTTCTCTCTGGTTATGCGTAATTGCGCACTCCCCCTGATACTACTACGCACCATAAAACTAAATACTGCAGGGAAAAGAAGATTCTTTCGGCTTCAGATCATGTCCTCTTGTACTTCCTTCAGGAGTTGAGCTTTTACTTATCTGTTTTCATCGGCTCCTCTCAGGCTCTTGAGCATGAGCAAGTCAGAGTCGCTTTGGGGCCGCCCAGTGTCCCTCCCACTGTCAGCTCTGCTGAGGTGAGCTTCACAGACATCTGCACAACTGTACCACTATTAAATAACGCGCGATTATAGTCTTATTTATTGTAAATAAAATAGCATATTCAGTGCACATTAGCATAGAGTTTTTTTTCCGCACAATACAAAATGAGTTTAAACTAATAATAAATTAAACTTTAGGGGTCGTAACTGCTGGGTGATCACCGCGTTTTAAGGCTTTTTAATAATATCAACGGGATATAAATGATTCATTAATTTCATGTATACTTTAAATACTTTGTACTTTAAAGCATTCTCACATTAATAAAAAGTTTTTTTAGAAAAAAGTTTAGAAGCGGCAAAATCGCGTTATATATGTGAAATTATTATCATTTTTTAAATAACACCATTTTAAAAAGTCCATAATCGGTTGAAAGTTGTTTCGTTTTTTTCCAGATCGACACGAACATAGACAGGATGTTTATACTGCAGAATGTAAACACTTTCCAAAAGTCAAAAGTCTCGGTATTGCAGCTAATTCACATAGAAAGCCACATCCGTATTCCGAGTTTTACATGTAAATGTAAAGATTCCTGAGCTGTGTAAGAATGGAAATTTGGGGTAACATAGCGTTAACGGAAAGTGGTTTGAAGACTGCAACATTCAGCTGTATCGCTTCATAAAGGCACGTTCACACGATATCTCTCAATTGACATACTGCATCTCCTGAATTTTTGCTTTATTTAAGTCAAATCAAACGATTGACACGAATTTGCCTAATTGTGAACTTTATGGACAAGATAGTAAAATAAATGCGTTGTGGGGTATGTCAATGTGTATCAGAATGCTGCAGAAACTTTCTTTCTTTCTTTCGTTCTTTCTTTCTTTCTTAAATCTTCATTATTTGCTCTCTCCCGGATTTAATCGAAGATTTAGTCTAATTTAGTAACTGGGAATGTATATATGGTTTAATCTGTGCAGCACTCGTGCTTTAAGAGTGCACATAGACTTTATTTTTTATTTTTTAAATAAGATACGATATACATTAAGTAATTACGAATTCACTTTGAGACACATTTCTGTTGAGACATGTGCAGCCTACATAGTTTCAAATGTTTCAACTGACTAACTGAACAAAGACTAATCTAGAAGAAAGTCTTACACACACACACACACACACACACACACACACACACACATATATATATATATATATGTATGTATGTATGTATGCATGTGTGTGTGTGTGTGTGTGTGTGTGTGTATAATTTCCTTATTGGCATAAATCTTGGCGTCTTGGCGCAAGAAATGTCAACATTCAGGAGTATAGCTCCGCTATCAGCTAATACCCTGAAGGTTTGGACCATGGTTTTGCTCAGAAAAAGAGCCACCTACATTTATCAGTGCTATGGACCACCCAGCATGCGCTCACCCTTTGCCTTAGGGTTGATGATTTCATTTGTTAAGGCCTTTAGTTTTAACACTCCTTTACTGCTGTCCCCTGTTCACTCTCACATAAACTATTAAAAAAACCTACATCCATCTTCAAATGTATATAATACGACTCTAGTTTAATTGGTTTGCGACCTAAAGTATGACAAAACTCTGTACCTCGGGATGTGCAAACAAATAACATTTGGTTTTCTGCTCGCTTGCTTCAGACAACCGAGTTGAAAAAACTGATAAATTGTTGAAAACCTGATTTAAGATTATGTATAATAATAATAATAATAATAATATAGACTGATTCGTCGTCTTAGTTAATGTTCATATTTTCCATCACGTCTTCCATTAAAATATTTGACACATTGCGCCCTCGACCACTTAGAAAGAGGAAAGCCACATTGTTCGACTATGTTAGTATGACATAGCTAAATGCTCAATTTATTATTAGAACACAGGCGTCACTAGCTGTTGGTGTATTGTTAGTTTTAGGTAATAGCCAACTCTTAAATGTTTACAATAATGTGTAGAAAAGTAACAAAACACATCTAATAAACGCATGAATTCGTCACGGTTTTGCTGCATTATGATTTTAGTCAAGTTAGTGTAACTCGATCTCATTAATGACAAAAAAGGCCGAATTGTAATGTACAACATGAATTATGTCTACAAAAAAAACTAAAAAACATTTGAAATGTGGTTTTATTTATTCAGCTTATAGTCTATTAATGAGGAAACGACTTAAATTCACATTGCAGGGGGCTAAATGGTGAAAACATTAAAGGGGGTCATATGATGCTATTTTAATGATCATTATTTTGTGTATTTGGTGTAACAGAATAATTGACATGCTTAATGTCAGAATAATTGACAGTATTTTCAAATACTGTACATTATTGTAGGTCCTCTATGCCCTGCCGTTAAGACAGCTGACTTGCTATGATTTCTGACAGGCAGTTCACTCTACTGTGATGTGACCCTGTTCCCCTCACAACACACACACACACACACATGACGCGTTATGCTCTGCACACAACTCCGCATTTGAACAGTCAATAGCAAATACTTAAACTAATAACAAAACATACTTACAGTCGCTGATTCAGAAGCGCCAGATTGTCATAGCAAAGTCGGAATTTACCCTTTTTTAAAAAAAAATTTGAAATAGCCTTTGTGCACAGCCAGTCTTGTACTCTTCTAGGTTAAAAAAACTGTCGTCCATAAAATGCGTTGCACAAATTCGAACATCTGGGTTGTGCTGTTCTGCTGTAAATACATCTTAACCAATGATATCTAATTGCATCTACTTCTGGAAGGCCAAATAAAGTGCTTTTGCTTTAGCACTGAAACACACAGGGTCTCCCTGACATGGCTGCATCAACACTCCTACTGCTGATCCTGAAACCACACCTTCTTTCTTTGCATACACATTTGGGCGGCATTATGCTAATATTTTCACATAGTGACCTAGACATGTGGGGGCGTGTTAGAACGAGGCGTTCTAGGTAGGCGTGGCTGACTCTTAACTTTTATAAAGAATATCTCTTTGGATTTGAGACTTTAGTCTTTGCAACTTTACAGATCTTCTTTATGCACCAAGAGCCTGTAACACTTCAAAGAGAAAGGAAAATTTGAAATCGCATCATATGACCCCTTTTAATCTTTTCTCATAGTAGGCTACATACTAAGGTTGTTATAGATCAGTACATACCAAAAACATCACCTGAGCTGACTGCCAGTATACGATGGCTATTTTTTTGATCTGGAACCAGAGAGCTAATTCTGGAGCATGTTGGGTTGGCTGCTTGTAGGTCCACAAGTTCACTGCCGCGTGACACCTTTATAATTGCACTTATACTGCTATAGTTATTGAAAACTATTGTACTAATCATTTTAGCTGTGTAGAGATATTGTAATGCACTTCTTTGTTGAAAGAAAGAAATAAAGAAAGAATTAGGCTTGTTGAGATTTCTGACAAGATGTCTGTCTGACAGTTTTTCACATATGAATTTACGAGAATGCAATGTTTAGCTGTGAAATAACTAAATAACCCCCCCCCCACACCACCATTATGTTGACTATTGCTTACATGCACTATGAGTCTTGATGAGCAGTTTGTTTCACGCGTGGCTTCGGTCATACAACATGCCATGTAATTAAAACAGTCTAGATTTGGAGAGGGTGCCCAGTCCCCATTACTTTCACTCTCTCCGTATGTGGGCGCGTATATTTTTGTTGAAGTGGAGTATATGTGAATAGAAAAGGATGGGATTACACACACACAACTTACTTCAGATGCGTTCATTGATTTGAGGAAGAGATTTGCGGCTGTAATCAACAAAGTCATTGCGGACGGCTTTTTAATTTATTTGGCGAGAACTTGTCAGCGGCCTTCTAGAAGAGAAGATAAGGAGCAGAGGCAGGGCCGTACGGTGACGCATTGCTGCCACACACATATTTTTCCCCTACTCAATTATGTCATAATAAGGAGATGTTATGTCGTTTTAACGACATATTTTCTCATTAAAACGACATCCTTTCTCGTAATAACGAGATGTTTTCTCGTTAAAACGACATCTTTCCTCGTAATAACGAGACGTTTTCTCGTTAAAACGACATCTTATCTCCTAAAAACAAGATGTTTTCTCATAAAAACATTGTTCTCGTAAAAACTAGATGTTTTCTCGTTAAAACGACATCTTTTCTCATAATAATGAGATATTTTCTCATTAAAACGACATCTTTTCTCGAAATAACGAGATGTTTTCTCGTTAAAACGACATATTTTCTCGTAAAAACGAGATGTTAAGTCTAAAAATTATATAATTATCTCGTTAAAACTACATCTTTTCTCGTTAAAATGACATATTTTTTCTCGTAATAACCATATTATGTCATAAAAACGATATGTTTTCCCGTTATTATAGATATATGGTAAGCTGTACGTGAGCTAGCTAAGCGACTGTCTGCGCTGCTGTCGCATGTCTGACATAAACGAGGATCTGCACGCCGCTGAAATGATTGAAATACACTGTTTTAAATGTATTTTAATGTAATGGTTTTAATTGTAGCTGCATGTTTATTAGGATTAATCTCCAATTTGTCTACAATATTGCTATCCAATAACTGCACTCAGACCCATGACTCGTTTAGGCTGTGATCAAAACAGTTATTTTTGAATAATCGACTCTGGGCTTAATATTTCGTTATTTGAATGACTGAAGTTTGATTTACAACAAATCGAAATACAAACAAAAAGAAATAAAGAGATTTTCTAATAATAATAATAATAATAATAATAATAATTATTATTATTACTATTATTATTATTTCATTCTGTTTGGCAAACGGGCAAACGAAAATTAAGCTAGATTTTTCGTAGGCCTATTTTTGTTCGTGGGCTTATGCTTAAATATTTGTTTCACATGAGTGGGCAGCTTTGATACTTTAGTCTGATTATATATTAATTATGTAGGCTATTAGTGATTATATTATTAAATTATAATTTTAGCTGAATCAAGCCTCGCATGCATCGCGTTCTTCTTATGGGAATACAGATGAGCTCAGACGGGAAAGACTGTACGTACTGTCTGTAAGAGACAACCTCTTGTTGGATTTAGGCTATACGAATTAAATAAACACAAATTTGTTTTCGATTGTTTTATTCAAGTATTCAAGTAGACCTTAGACAACAAGATGCACCAGAAAGCGCACCCTGTTATTTTACAAAAGCAATTTGTAACGTTTTGTAGTTATTGTGGAAGTATAGAAAATAAAGCAGACATTTCTTTCCTCTGCTATCACAATGTAGCTTGGATCGCGCCGGCGCCACCGAACCGAGAAGAGCAGTGTTGTGCTTTATATATGAGATACATATTTGCAAGAAATATAGCCTATACAACAGCCAGACAGTTTGAAGAAACGTTATTGTGACTAATTTGCAGAGCGGTACATGAGATTAACTCTTATTCTGTGTGATGGGATAGGCAATAAAGACAGGCTGAGAGAAAAGTGGAGTTTTTAGGGCCGCCCACACACAAATAGCAAGCAAATTGTTTAACCCACGAACAAAAAATACGAAAAATCTAGCTTAATTTTCGTTTGCCCGTTTGCCAAACAGAACGAAATAATAATAATAGTAATAATAATAATAATAATAATAATAATAATAATAATAATAATAATAATAATAATAATAATAATAATAATAATAATAATAATAATAATAATAATAATAATAATAATAATAATAATAATAATAATAATAATAATAATAATAATAATAATAATAATAATAATAATAATAATAATAATAATAATAATAATAATAATAATAATAATTATTATTATTATCCTATCAGAAAATCTCTTTATTTCTATTTTTTCGTATTTCGATTTGTTGTTAAATCAAACTTCAGTCATTCAAATAAAGAAATATTAAGCCCAGAGTCGATTATTGAAAAAAACAAATGAGCTTATGCTTTAATATTTGGTTCACATGCATGGGCAGCTTTGATACTTTAGTCTGATTATATATTAATTATGTAGGCTATTAGTGATTATATTATTAAATTATAATTTTAGCTGAATCAAGCCTCGCATGCATCGCGTTCTTCTTATGGGAATACAGATGAGCTCAGACGGGAAAGACTGTACGTACTGTCTGTAAGAGACAACCTCTTGTTGGATTTAGGCTATACGAATTAAATAAACACAAATTTGTTTTCGATTGTTTTATTCAAGTATTCAAGTAGACCTTAGACAACAAGATGCATCTTCTTATGGGAATACAGATGAGCTCAGACGGGAAAGACTGTACGTACTGTCTGTAAGAGACAACCTCTTGTTGGATTTAGGCTATACGAATTAAATAAACACAAATTTGTTTTCGATTGTTTTATTCAAGTATTCAAGTAGACCTTAGACAACAAGATGCACCAGAAAGCGCACCCTGTTATTTTACAAAAGCAATTTGTAACGTTTTGTAGTTATTGTGGAAGTATAGAAAATAAAGCAGACATTTCTTTCCTCTGCTATCACAATGTAGCTTGGATCGCGCCGGCGCCACCGAACCGAGAAGAGCAGTGTTGTGCTTTATATATGAGATACATATTTGCAAGAAATATAGCCTATACAACAGCCAGACAGTTTGAAGAAACGTTATTGTGACTAATTTGCAGAGCGGTACATGAGATTAACTCTTATTCTGTGTGATGGGATAGGCAATAAAGACAGGCTGAGAGAAAAGTGGAGTTTTTAGGGCCGCCCACACACAAATAGCAAGCAAATTGTT
>NW_015507067.1:112902-115581 GCF_001515645.1 Sinocyclocheilus grahami
TAATAATAATAATAATAATAATAATAATAATAATTATTATTATTATCCTATCAGAAAATCTCTTTATTTCTATTTTTTCGTATTTCGATTTGTTGTTAAATCAAACTTCAGTCATTCAAATAAAGAAATATTAAGCCCAGAGTCGATTATTGAAAAATAACTGTTTTGATCTGATCACAGCCTAAAGGAGTCATGGGTCTGAGTGCAGTTATTGGATAGCACTATATTGTAGACAGATTGGAGATTAATCCTAATAAACATGCAGCTACAATTAATTACATTAATATACATTTAAAACAGTGTATTTCAATAATTTCAGCAGCATGCAGATCCTCTTTTATGTCAGACTGTGGCGACAGCAGGGCAGACAGTCGCTTAGCTCGCTCACATACAGCCTACCATATATCTATAATAACGGGAAAACATATAGTTTTTATGACATAATATGTCGTTATTGGGAGAAAAAATATGTCGTTTTAGCAGAAAAGATGTAATTTTAACAAGATAATTATATAGCTTTTACGACATGACATCTCGTTATTACGAGAAAAGATGTCGCTTTAACGAGAAATCTCGTTATTACGAGAAAAGATGTTGTTTTAACGACATAACATCACGTTATTACGACATACTTGAGTGAAAAAATAATATGTGTGTGGCAGCAATGCGTCACCGTAGGGGCCGTACCCACCATTGAGGTCCCCGAGGTCCGGACCTCTGTATTTTTCCAATAACAAAAGTTGTAAATTAATTACCTTATATTAATTAGAGGCAAATATAGCATTCTACAGGTTTGAAGCGTGTTAAAATCTGTTTTATTTGGTTTGCTGGAATAATTTAATAGTAATGGAAATAATTTGATATGTGGAAAAGTTACTAAGGCAAATAACTAAAGCAGGAAAAATGGTTGGCTGTTGTGATATCTCATGGTCCGCTTGTATTAGGCCTAATTATAACAATTCCTTCAAATCCTTCAAATATTACACCATGTCTAAATGTTAATTATTTGTTGCGAATATTAAATTTTTGTCATATTAGCTTATAATTGTTAAAGTAAATATAAAATGCATTTTAAATTTGCAGTTTAAAGTTCATACATGCTTAATAACATTTAATTTTTATCTTCAGGAAATAATAATAATAATAATAATAATATAATAATAATAATTATTATTATTATCAGAATTATAATAATAATATGTGGCTTATTTCTGCATAATGCAAAATGACAATAGTAAACACAATTTTCAGTTAAAGGCAGTTCAGCATTGAATTTAGTGATGTCATCATCCAACTCAGTTAAGTTTAAATAGTATCTGTGCAATCAAGTCAACGATATCGCTGGAAATTAAGTGTCCCCAACTAAGCAAGCCAGAGGCGACAGCGGCAAGGAACCAAACTCCATCGGTGACAGAATGGAGAAAAAACCTTGGGAAAAATAAAAACTCTAAAGGTTAGAGAAAAACGTACTGCACCATAGTACAACAGTAATACTCATTCTCTCAAGAAAAAAACTCGTAGTCTGAGCGCAAATGGAGAAAAACAAACTTGGAAGTGTTTAGAATTGCGTGGAAAAACAGTATGTCCAGCTATAGACAGGCTCTAAAAGCTGCCAGGGCCGAGCATATCCACAAACTCATAGAAAATAACCAAAACAATCCTAAATTTTATTTAGCACAGGGGCTAGATTAACAAATAACCAGACGCCACCCAATCTAAATATTCCCTCACAGTTTAACATCAGAAATACAATAACAAATGTAGATTCTACAGCATATAATACTTCAGCTTCATTCATTGCACCAAAAGATAAACTGCAGTGCTTTACAACTATAGGACAGGAAGAGCTAAATAAACTTATCACTGCATCTAAACCAACAGCATGCCTGTTTGATCCTGTACCCACTAAATTACTGAAAGAGTTGTTACTTGTAGTAGAAGAACGTCTCGGTTATATTTTTAACTCGTCGTTCTTGAAGGAGGGAATGGAGACGTCACGTCGGAGGACCGACGAATTGGGATCTCGCTTAGAGGGACCAATCTACTTAGAGTGTAAACTAAACGAGCCAATGCACATTGGCATGCGATTATTGCATCCAGCTGCTGCTGATCACAGCGTGAGTATAATTAGGCAGCAGATGCAGCGCATATTCAGGTTTTCGCTGAGGAGCCGAGCCGGTGACCCGGCCGCTCAGCGGTGGTACAGGAGCTGTGGCGACGGGACGCGACGTCTCCGTTCCCTCCTTCAGGGAACGAGGGTTACATACGTAACCGAGACGTTCCCTTTCAGTAAGTCACTCTCGACGTCACGTCGGAGGACCGACGAATTGGGATCCTACCAAAAGGCCACAGCTACCGCCCCTTCCAGTGTCCTGTGGAAGCCACCTGCGCCCCTACTTTTTGGCGTAGGCCAGGGCCTGCACAAGAGGACCAGCTACTGCTACTATGGCACTACCCACTGAGTAAGACTGGATAACACTGGGGAAACGCACCCGTTCTACTTGGAACAGGGACGTTACGGAAGCTCGAACCTTCCCGAAGGAGGTTTCGGAAGCAATACACATATGGACATCCCTTAGGTGCATATGGAAGAATGGAGGTGATTGAACCCTCTTGGAATGGCAGAAGTCTGCCGGGGAAACACGGGCTCAAGGCTATACCGTGGACTTTACACATATG
>NW_015507067.1:115822-119937 GCF_001515645.1 Sinocyclocheilus grahami
GAAGAAACAGGTGGTACCCCCCGGGAGGGTCCAGCCTGCTCTTTTTGAGAGCTCCACTGGTTTCGAAGTGCCGGCGGGCTTGGGCATCCCCGGAGGGGAATTCCTCACCGTGACCGTAAGACCAGTCCGCCCACCGCCAGAAAAAGGATGCCCCCGGCTGCCACCAGAGGGAAGCCCAGATCTAGGCACTGGCACGGGCACTCCACCCCTTTGCAGGTAACGAAGTCTGGTCCGCAACTCCAAGATGGTCATACCCCCACAATGGGAGCATGAGTCATCCACGAAAGCCACCTCAGCGTGCTTCATGCCCAGGCACGAGAGGCAGCGATCGTGACCATCACCCAGCGCCAGGTAATCCAAAAATGCCCAGGTGATACGTTGTCTATAGCAAGACCCACATCGTCTTTACAAAGACGTAACATCAAGTTTGCCACGCAACGTCGTCTTTAAAAAGACGCACCCGAAATTGCTCTTTTAGGGAAAAGCTCTTTTAGTGTGCTGAGGCGCACAGGGGAGATGATCATCTGCAACACAAACAGGGGGTAGTGCAGCCTGATGTGTGCAACCCACTCGACACGGGAAACCACCACCGCTGAAGCACCGTCCACCAACACGAAGAGCTCTCCAAGAGCGCGCTGAACTCATTCAGTCTTCTTCTCTCAGTAGAGTAGTTAGGAGCTGAACGATGTGATTGCTCGGCTCCGAAGCGAAAAGCTGAATATGCGCTGCATCTGCTGCCTACTTATACTCACGCTGTGATCAGCAGCAGCTGGATGCAATAATCGCATGCCAATGGGCATTGGCTCGTTTAGTGTAGATTGGTCCCTCTAAGCGAGATCCAAATTCGTCGGTCCTCCGACGTGACGTCGAGAGTGACCGACTGAAAGGGAACCGCTTCTCAATATTATTAACTCGTCGTTGTCTTTAGGTCACGTCCCAAAACCATTCAAGCTGGCGGTTATTTAAGCCTCTTAAATAAGATCCTAGTGAACTGGCAAATTACAGACCCATTTCAAATGGGTAATTTGTTCGAGACCGGTGAGTGGTGCAGGTGTCGCTCATTATCAATTACTCCACCAGCCTTGCTCCGTACCCACAGCTCTCGGCCCCGCCTCTCTCGTCACATACCCTCATCGCCCCTCGCAGGCTGGGGGGTACCCACGAGACTGCGCTCTACTCCCCCCTCCCCCCTCCGGGGGAGCCAATCACGGCGGCCGCAACGTACCTGGGGGTAAGGACAGACAGACGAGGCAAGAGAAAAGGAGACGGAAGGATGAGGAGAGACAGAGATGAGAGAGGGGGGAGAGGAAAAAAAAAATCTTGTTCCGGTTCCCAGACACACTGCCGCTCGGCTCTCCACCAGCTGGGTAAGCTCTTCCGCGATGCCAGCCGGCGGCACTGGACAGCCCTTGGTGGACGGCACGACACTCCTCTGCTGCCCAGTGGACGGCGACAGCTCCTCCGCGTTCGGGCAGCCGGCAGGAGTCCCCCGTTCCCTGCTCCTCCCCATCATGGCGATGGCAGCAGGCTCCGGCGACGACTCCTCCGCTCCCTCACGGACGGCAGCCATCCCTCCACAGCCCAGGCGGCCGGCAGCGAGTTCGTCCGCCCCCGATAACTCACTCCAGCCCACCGCCTCGAGCCTCCATGGCGGCAGACTGCTCCGCCATGCTCGATGGCACCGCAGACTCACCACAGCGGCGAGGGATGTCTGGCAGCGTGCCCCTCCTTCCTCCCGGGTTTCGGCACCAATGTAACATTGTCCATAAGTCGGGAAGAACATTTAAAGGAAACTTTAATAAAATAAACAAACACAAAATAGTGCGACAGCCCCTCGCGCACAAACAAAACCAAAACACAAAATAAACTCCAGGCCTGGTCCTCTCTCGTCTTTCACTGTCGTCACTCCTCCTTTTTATCCTTCCGGAGCTCCTCCATGGCTCCTCCAAGAGTAGTCGAGAATTACCTGGGGATGTACTAATTCTCACAAGATTCAGAAACGCGTCTACTTAAAGTGTGTCCGAAACCGCCTACTTCTCTACTATATAGTAGGGGAAAAGCAGCAGGTGAGCGAATAAGTATGTCCGAAACCTCAGTATTCATAAAAGAGTAGTCAAGAAGTTCCCGGATGTCCTACTGTGCCCAGCTTCTTAAGTGCTCACCGATAGATACTTTTCTATCCCAGGAGGCCACGCAAGAGGATACATCATAATCGAACATGGCGGGAAATTTAGATGAGGGCGTTTACAAATGTACGTATTACAAACCAAAAACGCGGTTCCTTATTTTAAATTTGCATCTGTTGAACTACTTTAGAGCAAATTGTTGAAAGACTATGTTTGTACTTTTCTTCTACACTGGAAGCTCCTGTCGTCAAGTCAAATTCCTTGTGTGTGTAAACATACTTGGTAATAAAGCTCTTCTGATTCTGATTCTGATTTTGATGTCTAATAGATCCTAGATATGAAGTAGACATCTGAGTGATGTATATGTGTGTTATCGTGTAGTACAATTCACTGTTTGTCAGCACTGTTTGCAATAGATGAATGTAAGTAATGTAAATACATTTCCATAAAGTAACTAAATATAAGTAATCTATTGTATTTGTCCATTAGTACTGTTGAAAAATTGAGGAACATTTGTGTTGGATAAAACGCTACTTAACACTACTTAATACTTTTGAGCAGACAAATCTCAGAGGTAGCTTGACTCTTGTCTGGATGTTACAGGGACAGATGAGCACACACGTCTGCTTATATACAGCGGCTAATGAAGCCCTCTTCACCAGAAAGCGGATACTGCCATCAAAGGCTTTGAGTGAGTATACTACAGAAATGAATAAAAAATCTGTTTAAATCGTAAGTTGTAGTTTATTTCAATTATTGTAATTTCAAACAGAGTTATCACAGCACTTTTCTGATTCTTGATTTCTGTGCATTTGCTGTAGAGCTTTTGTGGTGGAGCAGGATCTGCAAGGCAAGGTGACGTTTGTGGGAAAAAAAGGGAAAACCTGAAACAAAAATATAAAGTAAGATCATTCTATAACTTCTAATACAGAAATCAAATGACATTGTGCTGTTAAAATGACTGCTTTTGTGTTTTGTTTGTGCATTTTTGTAGGATCTGAAATGTCTGCAGACTGGTGTGAGCAGTGAGGATGGAGTTCACAGCAGCATCCTGGAAATGGTCCAGTGCCATGGATGAGTCGCTCCATCACTCCACCTGCCCTTACTGCCTCGTCTGGACCAGATGCTGCTGTGGTCTCTTCATCCTCAGTGACCCCAGAGCCAGTGAGAACATCTAGAGAAACACCAAAAGACACTGAGGATGTGATTTTGGTCAAGTTTGTCCTGCTGGTTTGCTCATACAACATCAGTCAATGGAGCCCGAGTTTCAGAAGCTTTAAAAGCATAATCAAATAATGTCATGAAGCTTCTGAAGGTCAGGCTCCATCGCCTGATATTGTATGAACAGAAACCAGCAGGACAAACTTGACCAAAATCACCTTTTGTGTTCAGGAAAAAATACCCCAAGGATTGAACAGTGTGGAGGCGAGTAAATAATGACTGAATTTATATGTTTGGATGAACTAACCCTTTAAACCCCCCAAAAAGAAAAAGTAGTACCTTGAAGAAATAAACTTTAAGAAATAAGCAGCTTTATTGAGCGTTTGTACCCAAGACACAAAAAAGGATTTACAAAAATCACATTTACATTTATCAGAAACTTTTATCCGAAGTGACTTACAGTGCTCTTATTACAGGGACCACAATCCCCCAGCAGCCAACTGGAGTAAAGAGCCTTGCTGAAGGACACAACGGTGGTGACGACTATGGAGATCGAACCAGCAACCTTCTGCTGACCAGCTCAGTGGTTTAGCCCACTACACCACAAAAGTAATGGATGAAATGCTGACAAAATTAATTGTAAAATGTTTTACTCTGTGTAAATGTAGTCGTGCTTATGGAGAGCAGGCACACAAATGTTTGGAGCAGACACAGCAGCAGCCAGATTGTCCCGTATACTGTATGTGTTCACCTGCTCTTGCTTCAAGATTGTGTGGTACGGGGGGCCTCATCCTCTCTGTGCACTCAGGCAATGATAGCCTCGATGTC
>NW_015507067.1:120151-124373 GCF_001515645.1 Sinocyclocheilus grahami
TTGGGGTGGGCTAGCAATGCATTCTGGGTTAATCTTAATTTTTAAATAGTAATACTTACATTTTTCGAGTGTAAAATTAACAGTCTTCTCCAAAGGCGAGATCTTCTAGCAGCTGATCGACGTCTCCTTAGTGTTTGCAATATTTGTAATATCTGCACAGAGGAAAACCGTACTAGGTAGGGCTGTGGAGTTACTGATGCTATGAGGTGCACCTGTCCCTCTTATGTTCTTTTTTTATTAATGCTGCAGAACTTATAATTACATACAAGCTCAGGGAAAGATGGTTGTATCTTTAACAATGAACAATCATAATGACAAACAGCAGAAAACATAAATATAATGGGTTTGCATACATCATAGTATGAGATTATATACACAGAAAAATAGGCACAATGACAAGGTTAAATATTTTTAATCATAATATTCGTATAATCAATGCATCAAAATATTGCATTTGTTGTTGTTGTTGGTTATAAGCCGGAGGGATGACACAAGAGAGTTAAATTCAACAAGAAAAAGAGGAACACAAAGGAGATTTAAGCCGGTTTTGTTTGTGGATGAAAGATATTGCACATAAAATATATATATTCAAGAGATAACAATTTTGGGTTATCGTAAGGAAAAATAATATATTGAAGGATTAAACTGTGGGTCATATTAGTTGGGATAAATATATAAAAATTAAAATCAACCCAAAATGTATTGGTTATACTACAATCACAATAAAAGGGCAGCTGTTTCTTCAACAAGACCACAAAATAAGGAAATTTCATAAACATCAAAATATTTACAGAGAGATCAATGAAACCTGTCGCTGGTATCTTTTAAGTTGTAACGTCGTAGATCACATTTATCATTTATCAACATGGCGGATGAAGTCCGGATCTCATTCATACTTAACGAGATTTGGCTGTAGAGTGCCTACTGTTTTAGCGCTTGTTAAGTAAGTACTTATTGAAATTAAGTACCTACTCATTGAGTAGGCGCTTTTGGCAGCCCATGAGACTCGAGACCGGTGAGTGGTGCAGGTGTCACTCATTATCAATTACTCCACCGGCCTCGCTCCGTTTCCACGGCTCTCGGCCCCGCCCCTCTCGTCACAGTCATAAACGCAGTTTAGATGGAATAGGGTCTAACATACATTTTGTTGGTTTAGATGATTTAACAAGTTTATACAGTTCTTCCTCTCCTATAGTAGAGAATGAGTGGAATTGTCCCTCAGGGCATCTATAGCACACTATCTGATGCGATATTGTAGCTGACGGCTGCATGGTTACAATTTTATCTCTAATAGTATCGATCTTGGAAGTAACATAGTTCATAAAGTCATTACTGCTGTGCTGTTGGGAAATGTCAACGCGTGTTGATGCTTTATTTTTCATTAATTTAGCCACTGCATTGAATAAATACTTGGGGTTATGTTTGTTTTCTTCTAAAAGAGACTAAAAGTAATCAGATCTAGAAGTTTTTTAATGCTTTTCTATAGGATAGGGTACTTTCCCGCCAAGCAATACGAAATACCTCTAGTTTTGTCTTCCTCCAGCTGCGCTCCCTTTTCCGGGCTACTCTCTTTAGGGTGTGAGTGTACTCATTATACCATGGTGTCAGACTGTTTTCCTTAATCTTCCTTAAGCATAAAGGAGCAACCATATCTAAAATGCTAGAAAAAAGAGAGTCCATAGTTTCTGTTACATCAAGTTGTTCTGAGGTTTTGGATATGCTAAGGAATTTAGATAAATCAGGAAGATTACTTACAAAGCAGTCTTTTGTGGTAGAAGTGATGGTTCTACCATACTTTTAACAAGGAGTAGAATTTACAGTTTTAGCTATAGGAAGTTTGCACAAGACTAGATAATGATCTGAGATATCATCGCTTGGCTGCATAATTTCAACACCATCAACATCAATTCTGTGACAGTATTAAATCTAGAGTATGATTCCGACAATGAGTAGGTCCTGACACGTGTTATCTAACCCCAATAGAGTTCAGAATGTCTATGAATGCTGATCGCAATGCATCTTTTTCATTATCAACATGGATATTAAAATCACCAGTAATTAAAACTTTATCTGCAGCTAGCACTAACTCGGATATAAAATCAGCAAATTCTTTAATAAAGTATGTATGGTGCCTGTATCTGTATTACATCTGATTTTATTTGTTGAACATCAATTAAATTGTTACTCATAAATTGGTTTGGACGTTTTTTGTATTTTCTAGTTCGGGGAACAGACACAGTCTATATAGTGTGATATCTAGGTTTAGCCAGTCTGTCTGCTTCCTGACCTGGGCCCCAGTTAGTCAAGTACAAACTCTAAGACTATGTGCCATATTTCTAGACAGAAGAGTGGCACCACCCCAGGAGGGATGAAGACCATCTCTTTTCAACAGGTCAGGTCTGCCCCAAAAACTTGTCCAATTGTCTATGAAACCTATGTTATTCTGCGGGCACCACTTAGACAGCCAGCCATTGAGTGACGACAGTCTGCTATGTATCTTGTCAATTCAATTCATCTGAGCAACTGTTTATGTGTGCTATTTTCCCAAACCTGTAATTTATGTCAGATGAAGATGGATAGTCAATGACACACTTAGGGATGCATCGATTATAGATTTTGTTGGTACGATTATTGTCTGAGGAATAATCACGGTTTTACGATTATGACGATTATTATGCATTTATTCATTTCCCAACATTACTAATGTATAAAATCACATGACCACTCTTTAGATATTAAAGTGTTATTTATTGCTGTCTTTTGAAACAGAAATAACACAGTAACCAACAATACAGCAAAAAATAATAATAAAAAAGACAAACAAAAGTCCATCTCTCCCATTGGAATTAAAAAAGGTGCCTCTGCTCTGTAAACATCCATGACAGTATTTCTCTTTTGAAAATAACAAATGGAAATAGATCGCAAAAGTATTTAATGTTTTCAGTTTGTACATTCTTTACATTTATTTTGGACCTGGGGTAGAGACTTTGGAAACATGGTGAAAAAAAATATTGTTGGTTTTTACTTATGAATAATACTACAACAGGGATAGTAAATAACAAAGTTAATGAAGTAGCCTATTATTAATATACGACTAATATTAACTTTATTTGTCCCACAGGGGAAACTGTTACTAATGATGAACTTAAATATTGTAATCAACTGTCATCCATATGTAGCCTATTCATTTTAATAATCTTTATAATAATTAATATGATTTTACATGTGGCCTGAGAAAATAATGTCTATTATTTTGAATGGTGAGATCGGAGATCGCGCTGCGCACATGTACAAACATTCAGGAGGACACAAACTTCTTGAGAATCAGGGCTCTACGCTTATTTTTATTTTTAGGAGCACTTGTGCTCCTAACTTAAAAAATGTAGGAGCACAGTCAAAAATTTCGGAGCACCTTCTAATCAATAATCAAAAATTTGATAAAAAATGTGCCTTCCCATTACGAGGTGATATTTGACTCCTTAAAGTGTTATATAATGGAATTTTGTTTTTACCTTTGTAATGGGTTTGTACATTCTTTACATTTATTTTGGACCTGGGGTAGAGACTTTGGAAACATGGTGAAAAAAAATATTGTTGGTTTTTACTTATGAATAATACTACAACAGGGATAGTAAATAACAAAGTTAATGAAGTAGCCTATTATTAATATACGACTAATATTAACTTTATTTGTCCCACAGGGGAAACTGTTACTAATGATGAACTTAAATATTGTAATCAACTGTCATCCATATGTAGCCTATTCATTTTAATAATCTTTATAATAATTAATATGATTTTACATGTGGCCTGAGAAAATAATGTCTATTATTTTGAATGGTGAGATCGGAGATCGCGCTGCGCACATGTACAAACATTCAGGAGGACACAAACTTCTTGAGAATCAGGGCTCTACGCTTATTTTTATTTTTAGGAGCACTTGTGCTCCTAACTTAAAAAATGTAGGAGCACAGTCAAAAATTTCGGAGCACCTTCTAATCAATAATCAAAAATTTGATAAAAAATGTGCCTTCCCATTACGAGGTGATATTTGACTCCTTAAAGTGTTATATAATGGAATTTTGTTTTTACCTTTGTAATGGCATTTTTCTAACTTTATTAAAAGTATGTAATCTTTTATGTCAAATTTATAATATTTTATTAATTAAAACCACATAATAAGAAGAATAAGTTACTAATCAAATTAAATCAGTATTAAAAT
>NW_015507067.1:124383-125134 GCF_001515645.1 Sinocyclocheilus grahami
GTTTGAATGGAGATGTGCAGCGGCTGAGCTGTGACTTTGTTTCAAGCTAATTTTGACGACGAAATAGAGCAAAATCAGACAATAGTGTTATAGTCAGACAATGTAAGTCACTTAATAATAACTTCTTGTCTATTGAACTGTTGTATTAAATCAGTATCACATTTACAAACTCCCTTAAAAATAATTAAAAGCTGTCACTCATCTTAGCTCATCGCGAGCTCACATTTATAATCAACGAAGCTCTCTACACTGCGCAATGAATCTTTTATTTACACCATCTACACTTTGCTTATGAAAGGATTCATGAGATATGTCTGTGATACATTACTCAACGCTGCAAAAACACATAGAAACCTTTGAAGCTCCCCTCAGCGATCACAATCACAAGTATGATGATGATCTGGTCAGTCGCACTGGTGCTCCTAAATATGTTTTCATAGTCGCACGAAGTAGTTTTCAGTCGCAAATGGTCGCACTGTAGAGCCCTGAGAATGCTGCCCCGTGACTTTTATTAATAAAATAGATTAAATAGCCTACTGGAGAGACGCACAGACACAGGTAGGCTAATTCACACAGGCAACTGTCACCTCTCTCTCTCGAATAATTAATTCAAGTAGCTACATGTTATAATTAATTAATTCAAATAAATGTGATCTCACCGCACTATTTCATCTCTTTCTGATCAGAAGCAGGCAGAATGCGGAGATAACGAGCTGTAGCTTCGCATCAGGTGGTTCTTGCCTTCACGTCG
>NW_015507068.1:0-218 GCF_001515645.1 Sinocyclocheilus grahami
TGAACTAGTGTGCTGATTCCCTCACCAGTGTGCTGACTACTGAACCAGTGTGCTGACTACTGAACTAGTGTGCTTACTCCCTCACCAGTGTGCTGACTACTGAACTAGAGAGCTGACTCCCTTACCAGTGCACTGACTACTGAACTAGTGTGCTGACTCCCTTACCAGTGCGCTGACTCCCTCACCAGTGTGCTGACTCCCTCACCAGTGTGCTGACT
>NW_015507068.1:10177-10838 GCF_001515645.1 Sinocyclocheilus grahami
GTTCACGGTGTGTGTGTGTTCACTGCTGTGTGTGTGCGCACTTTGGATGGGTTAAATCCAGAGCACTAATTCCGAGTATGGGTCACCATACTTGGCCACATGTCACGTCACTCACCAGTGTGCTGACTACTGAACTAGTGTGCTGACTCCCTCACTAGTGTGCTGACTACTGAACTAGTGTGCTGACTACTGAACTAGGGAGCTGATTGAGACACCTCAGAGATTTAGATTGGGTTAGTTTTCTTTCTGTTAATTATTCTCATCTTCAACACACAGATAAACTCAACTCAAACATGAAGATACTGATGAACAAACAGAGATGGCATTTATTAAAGAGGAGAGTGAAGAGATGAAGATTGAAGAAGCATTCAGAGACAAACATGAAGATACTGAGGAACAAACAGAGATGGTGTTTATTAAAGAGGAGAGTGAAGACTGAAGAAGCATTCAGTCAAACATGAAGATACTAAGGAACAAACAGAGATGGAGTTTATTAAAGAGGAGAGTGAAGACATGAAGATTGAAGAAGCATTCAGAGACAAACATGAAGATACTGAGGAACAAACAGAGATGGTGTTTATTAAAGAGGAGAGTGAAGATGTGAAGATTGAAGAAACATTCAGAGTCAAACATGAAGATACTGAGGAACAAACAGAGATGG
>NW_015507068.1:11264-12982 GCF_001515645.1 Sinocyclocheilus grahami
TATCAATGTAGTACAGTATTGTTTCTGTCTGCAATAGCCCCACTGTGGTGTAACAAGGTGTGGTAAATGGGCAACTCTGGTAACGCTGCCCTCTCATTCATTGATCCGCTAATCGTTATGTTATGCTCGCGTTTTCTGATAATAATAGCTTTCTAGGTCTAAACATTATTTGGATAATTGGTAAAAAAAAAAGTTAAATATCTTACCCCTACTGTTAGACCTACCTGAAAAACTAAAAAGCAATTTATTTAATCCGAAGGCCTGTCGTTATTTTTTATTTGTGCTATCATTATTAATTTCTTTATTTGTTCTTATTTTATTACCGACTGCTTACTTGTCATTTTGTATTCAATTCAAAGTTTGAAATCAAGCTATCTCGTGCTACTGCACCAAAGTTACGCCACTGTAAAATAAAAAAAACACTGAGTGAGCAAAAATTTGTGAGATAGCTAGTTATAAAGGTAATTAAATGTTTACGTATGTATAAAAGCCTACATTAAAATCTGTCATATAAATTGGTCTCTTCATTAGAAATTAGCCTACTGATTGCCACCATTGATGGACACAATTTTGAAATAATATTACAAATATCTGTATGACATTATATTCTGCAGTTCTTTTCAAATTATCATATCGTAGTTAGAAATTCAAATATTCTGACAAACTTATTTTGAAGGGTGCCACAAGTTTGTTAAAATTTCCAAAGGGTGCCGCGACTAAAATCTAGTTGACATGGTCATAGGCATAGGTTATAATTTAGATATATTTTTAAGATGGAAAAATCAAGTTTTACAAATGCTAGAAACATGTTTTTCAAAGGAAAGATTGCTATCAAATAGCACACCCAGATTCCTAACTAACAATGAAGAATTGACAGAGCAGCCATCAAGTGTTAGACAGTGTACTAGGTTATTACACGCGGAGGTTTGTGGTCCGATAACTCCCCTTTTTCAATAATTATTTATTAGGTTTTATAATATAATATAATATAATGTTAAAAAACTGAAGCATTTAAACTGAGATCTGTAAGCTAAATATTTTCAGAAAATGTGAACGTGAATTTTTATATAACATTAGTTATGTAAACATCCCTATGTAGTAGAGTTAGCACACTTCTACATTTGTGTGTAAATGTAACACCGTGTCTACACCCGACATGACAGTTGTCGCGTCTCGCCGCAACAGCTTAAAGTCTGTTTACACTGGACAGAAGTGACCGTGTCATAAAAGTCATAAATAGAAGAATGAGGCATCAGTTTACTGTTGGGATTTGTCGCATTGCGGGGCGTCATCCAGTGTAGAACACATCACTGATTATAATGGGTTCTATAGTATTGTGTCACGCCGCACCGCTCGGTCCAGTGTAGACACGGTGCAAGTGTTTTGTTACCGTTCTGTGCCCATCAGCCGCCATTTCGTTCCATTGGCCCCCTTTAAACATAAATGGTGTTACATATGTTGGATATTTATATCATAGTTTTGTTCTGCTGTTCTCTCTTGCTTCTGTGAATGCATTGTTTTCAGATTTGTAATTCCACCTGTCAGTGATGTTTGAACCACCGTGACGGGTCATTTCAAAGTTATAACAAACATCTGCTGCTTCCTCCCTGACAAAAATATTGGTTATCTTTTCAAATAAATCATCACATGGAATTACTGTGTGATGAGTTTTTGGTCTAATGGTTGAGTGGGGCGTTTGTCCTTGTTTCTTTTCCCCC
>NW_015507068.1:13534-23055 GCF_001515645.1 Sinocyclocheilus grahami
TGAAACAACATACAGAACTACCACATTTTGCTATAAGTTTGATTGCATCATATAATAATTGCTGTTAATATTATTCATCGTCTGTTTTATTACGTCTTAAATAGATTTTTCCATACTGCTGGTTCGTCTGGTCAGAGGAGAACTGGCCCCCCGACTGAGCCTGGTTTCTCCCAAGGTTTTTTCTCCATTCTGTCACCGATGGAGTTTTGGTTCCTTGCCGCTGTCGCCTCTGGCTTGCTTAGTTGGGGACACTTCATTTCCAGCGATATCGTTGACTTGCTTGCAAAGATATTATTTAAACTGAGCTGGATGTTGACATCACTGAATTCAATGATGAACTGTCTTTAACTGAAAAATTAGTGTTTACTCTGGTCATTTTGCATTATTGACACTATTTTCCTAATTAATGCTGTTCAGTTGCTTTGACACAATCTGTATTGTTAAAAGCGCTATATAAATAAAGGTGACTTGACTTGACTTAACTGGAGAAAACTCTTTTAGTTGCTCACAGACTGAAAAGACAGGAAGTAGTAGTTATTTCATCTGCCAACAGTGTGGAAAGTTTTTCAGTCAAAAAGAAACTCTTAAAGCACACATTAGAATTCACACTGGAGAGAAGCCTTACACCTGCCAACAGTGTGGAAAGTTTTTCAGTCAAAAAGAAACTCTTAAAGCACACATTAGAATTCACACTGGAGAGAAGCCTTACACCTGCCAACAGTGTGGAAGAAGTTTCAACCGGAAAGGAAACCTTAAGTTGCGGTCTCTTTGAGCCCTTGCATAGACAGTGCTATCTCCCCTGCTAGGGTAGAAAGTAGATAGACATAGTAGATAGCTATGTGGTCTGGGCAGCTCTGTAGGAAGGCTATCTAGGCTCTGATGCGGATTGGGGATCTCCTTAGTATAGCCATCTGAGGGTGGTTATATTCCAGCCATTGGTATGGCGGGTTGGGATTACCTGAATACAGCTATCTGAGGCTAGCTGTGTTCCATTGCGGTTGAAATGAGCCCTCTTATGGAGTGGTCCCTTTTTCCTACAGCCTAGCTATCTGAGGATAGCTATGTGCTAGCACAGTGATTGCTCCCCTGCTTAGGGTTTTAAGTAGCAGTCTTTTGAGCCCTTACCTGGACAGTGCTGTCTCCCCTTTTGGGTCGTAAGTAGACAGCCCACCCTTTGTGGTCTGGGTAGTTTCTGTCGAGCCCCCCTTCTGGTAGCCCTTCCTAGGTACATAGCTATCTGAGGATATATGTGTGCTAGCTCAGTGACTGCTCCCCTTCCTAGGGTCTTTAAGTAGTGGTCTCCTTGAGCCCGTGGCGTCAGTGGCATGGTCCCTTTCTGAGGAAAGGCTTTGTTTGTCTGTCACTTCCTTGGTGCTCTCCCACCAGGTGGACAGGCCTGGGCCTAGGGGGCGCAGCATTGAGTTCCCTAGAAGGAGAACATCTCGGGTTATGCATGTAACCATGGTTCCCAGAGAGGGAAGGAGACACTGCACTAGGGCTGCACGATATATCGAACATATATATAAAAAAAATATCTCTCATATCGCTCTCATAGCAAGTTAATCTGATAAAAATGAGCCAGTCCGAGGCAACTGCAGCTGCTACCGACGATTTAGTGCCAAAACAAAGAAGCACCTCAAAGATATGGCAGTATTTTGGTTTTAAAAGAGATGACCACACGCAGACTGAAGTTATATGCAAAACATGTAAATCTCGAGTGGCAACGCAAAGGGGAAACACTACAAATCTTTTCAGTCACCTCAAAGCGAAGCACAACAATTTGTATCAGCAATGCTCGGCAGAAAAATCTTCAAGCACAGGTGAATCAACCCTCGTTCCCGAACCTAAGCAACAATACATAGCATCAAGCTTTGAAAGCATAACACCATATCCTGCAAGCTCCCGCCACCATAAAGAGATAACAGAGGCCATAACACAATATCTGGCAAAGGATATGGTTCCGATCGCCACAGTCGGGAAACCTGATGTGCACCTGATGAATTCCATAGATAAACGGTACACCATTCTCTCTCGGTCCTATTTTTCCCACACTGCTATCCCCCAAATGTACGAGCAAACTCGCAACCGCGTCATGTTGGAACTGAGAGATGTCGAACATTTTGCATGTACGACGGACCTCTGGTCCAGTAGGACAACAGAGCCGTACATTAGTATAACAGTTCATTTTATTGACCAAGACTTTAAAATGAGAAGTCGGTGCTTACAGACAGCATATTTTCCCAGTGAGCACAGCGGGGAAAACATAGCTCTGGGACTGCGAGAGGCTTTGTCTGGTTGGAATTTGAATGAGGAATGTCTAGTGTGTTTTACCATGGACAACGCAACCAATATGATCAAAGCTGCAGAAATAAATGCTTGGCCCCATCTCCAGTGCTACGGGCACAGACTACACCTTGCCATTGGTAAGTTTTAAATTTTTATTTCAGTAGTTATTTTAACATATAATTTTTCATAAAACATGTTTTATTGTGTGTATTCTGTCACATTTCTTCTAGTGTAGATATAATATAAATTAATAAAGCATTATTGTTAAGTTAAAGTAAAGATGTAACAGTTTTATTAAAATCAATTTGTATTTATAATTAAATTTTAATTTTATGAAACCATCATTTGTCAATTAAAACACAACTTTTTTCTTTTCTTTATCCAGAAAATGCTGTTAAAGGTGAGACACGCATCAGTCGCACTATAGGAATGTGCAAAAGGCTGGTGGGACATTTTTCCCATAGTTGGAAAAAAAAAAGAAGCACTGAAGAATGCACAGAAAGAACTTAAACTGCCAGAACATGGTCTGATCACAGAGTGCCCAACACTATGGGGCACTAAGCAGCAGATGATGGAAAGGATACTGGAACAGCAGAGGGCTCTGTCACAAATTCTCTGAAAATCGGAGTACACGACATCTGGTTCCATCTTGGCAGGACATTGAAGTCCTTGAATCTGTAAACAAGGCATTGAAGCCACTTCAGGAATTTACAGACGCTCTGTCTGGGGAGGACTACGTGAGCATTTCCTATCTTCTGCCAGTTCTTCATTTACTGAAGACAAAAACGCTGCTGATGATGAAGACACCGAGCTGACACGCTCAATTAAAACCAAAGTGCTGGCCAACATGGAGTCAAAATTTGATGATCCCACAACCCAATCTCTGCTGAGCATTGCCTCTTTTATAGACCCAAGGTTAAAAAAAGACTACATTTGTATAAAAACTGCCAGAAATTAGTTCAAGGGTAATATCAGAAATGAAGGCAATTCAGGTAAGAGTATTTTAAATGGCAAGAATGATTTGAGCTCATGAGTGCCTCCATACTTTATTATTAATTATTTTACTTTCTTTTCTAGGAGACACAACCTGATGTTGACATCTCATCAGCAGCAGGTGCTGAGCCAAAGTGCCACAGCCACAAGTGCAAAGAAGATGAAGAAGTCTTTAGGAAGCCTCTTACAGACCTTGGTCACATCTGCATCTGAATCCCCTGACCAAGCAATCATTGAAGCAGAATTTATCAGCCACATTCTGATCCCCAAACTCCATAGTGAGGAGGACCCTTTGGCATGGTGGGGAATTCATAAGGTCAATTTTCCACACTTAAGCAAGCTGGCGCAAAAGTATCTTTGTGTGCCTGCCACTAGCACACCATCTGAAAGACTTTTCAGCACCTCAGGCAATGTAGTTACATTTCAGCGCGCATCTCTGAAACCAAGCAAAGTGGACATACTGGTTTTCTTGTCCAAAAATCTGTAATAATTTTAGTATGAATGCTGAAATGTGACTAAGCAAGCCATGTTAAGAAAACAATAAGAGGGCAAAGAAGTAACTCCACTCTGTTTCAAATGTTTTTGTTTACCTTAATGTTCTTGATGTTTTCAGGTTGATATAACTATATACCAAGTGGAGCAAAGAGTTGGTGATATTTATTTTATTTCTTTTTGTTTGTTTGTTTACATTGTTAAAATGTCTGATTTGTTTTATGCAATAGTAAAACATGGCTGTTCACTTTCAGAAGTTGTAGTGACGTTTTATTTTCCCTGAAATAATGTGAAACATATTTTGGTTATTTAATTTAAAATATGTTTTAATATAACTTAAATTGATTTTAGAAAAAGAAATATCGTATCGCATATCGAATATCGCATTTTTTTAGCAAGCTATCGCATATCCCATTTTTTTTCAATATCGCACAGCCCAATATTTTATGATGATTAATTTGTCTCTGCTCACAGCTAAATAATCCAAATAACATTTGAGCACTTTGTTAAGATTTGATCCCTGTGTTAAGAGTGAAATTACCTCAGATCTTCTTCTTGTCCTGCAGCTGTGAGGCTGTAAAGGACGATGACATATGTTAAAGATCTGCTAGTGAACTCACTGAAGGAACTGGTAAAAGATGAACGAGGAGTTTCAGTGGCACTTAGAGAAAGATCATGTGTGTATATCAAAATCTGAAATGGAGAATGCAAATAGGTTAAATACAGTGGCTAAGATGGTGGCATGTTTTGGACCAGAAGAAGCTGTGAAGATAATGGAGGACATCCTGAGGAAGATGAACCAGAATGATTTGGTTAAACAGTTGGAGAATGAACACAAGAAAGGTAATGTTTAATTCACTGTGACTAGCATGATTGACTGTTTAGCGGTGTGATGGTTTGACAAACTTTCCTTTTCCTTTTGACAAAATTGGTGATGTGATTGTGTGATTTATGTTTCTCAGTGAGTATTTTTCTCTCTCTCTCACAGCTCAGGCTGAAGGCAATAGCGGCAGATCTTATAAAAATATATCGAATAGAACAGCATGTCTCCAGTGATTCCCAGTCTACAATGGACTAAAAGCCTTAATTAAACATTGTATAATGTAATACAATTGTTTAGTAAAGTTAAACAATAGGTGGCAACGTCACCAAATTCATTCGGTGTCATGAAGGCATGATTACAATCACACATGCAAAGGTTGATTTAAGCAGGTCAAAACATGTTGTAAATACAGCCTCATAAACTTTTTAATGTGCTAGATGATGTGGAAACCCTTCATCAGCTTTTAGTAACATTAGTCAGCATGGCCTAAAGATGATCTGAATCATGATCTGGAAAGAACATAAAAAAAACATATTCAAAAATTGTAAAATTGAAATTAAGTTGTTAGGGATGGACTGCTGTTTTCAGCAGTATGAATTTAATCTGTCTGCATCAGATCATGCTGATATGAAAAATATTATATTTGTCAAATTTATTTAATGTTTGTTTTTTGTCAATCTTATTTATTTGTTTTTAATTATAGAGCTGCAAAAATTATTGAAAACTCACAAAAACAACAGAAAGCTAAATATATTTTTGAGGGCAACAAAGAAAACGACACAGATCTCAAGACTGTTTACACAGAGCTGTTCATCACAGAGGGAGATATGAAAGATGTCAATCATGAACATGAGATTCTGAAGATTGATGATGTTTTTAAGAACAAAAAAAAACACAGGACAAACCAATCAAATGCAATGATATATTTACTGAACTGAGGAAAAACAATGAGGAGAAGATTGTGCTGACCAAGGGAGTCGCTGGCATCGGAAAAACTGTCTCTGTGCAGAAGTTCATCCTGGACTGGGCAGAAGGAAACACCAATCAGGATATAGAGTGTGTGTTCCTGCTTCCATTCAAAGAGAGCAACATGATTAAAGACAGAGAGGTCAATCTCCATGAGTTTCTGCTGAAATTTTATCCTGAATTGAAGGACCTGGAGAAATCAAAGTTATATAAGGAATGTAAGCTAGCGTTTATATTTGATGGACTTGATGAGAGTCGACTGCCGCTGAACTTTAAAAGAGAAACACTGGACACTGTTGAGGAAAGATCATCTGTAGATGTGCTGTTCACAAGTCTGGTCAAAGGTAAGCTGCTTCCATCAGCTCTTGTGTGGGTGACCTCACGACCAGCAGCAGCCAATCAGATCCCTCCTCGGTATGTGGGTTTGTTCACAGAAGTGCGAGGTTTCACCGACCAACAGAAGGAGCAGTACTTCAGAAAGAGTATCACAGATGAGACTCAAGCCTCCAGAATCATCTCACACATTAAGACGTCTCGTAGTCTCTACATCATGTGCCACATTCCTGTGTTCTGCTGGATCGCAGTCACAGTACTTCAGGATATTCTCATCAAGAAAAATGCAGAGAACATCAGCACAACACTCACTGAAATGTACATTCACTTCCTCCGGATACAGATGAACATGAAGAATCAGAAGTATGATGAACAAGAAGAAACAGAACTTTCAGAGCACTTACAATTAAATAGAAAGATGATTTTGAAGTTAGCCAAGCTAGCGTTTAAACAGCTGAAGAAGGAAAACATTGTGTTCTCTGAGGAAGATCTGAAAGACTGTGCTATTGATGTGAGGAAAGACATTGTGTTCACAGGAATGATCGCTGAGATCTTTAAGATGGAAGATGGACTTTATAAGACAAAGGTCTTCTGCTTTGTGCATCTGAGTGTTCAAGAGTTTCTCGCTGCAGTGCATGTGTTCCTCTGCTACCTGAACAAGAACATGCAGGAGCTTCGGTTTTTCTTTGAAGATTCACAAACTACAGCAAGACAAAAGCTTCAGTTCTTCTTTAGAAATGTCAAATTTCATGACTTAACAAAGAAGGCCACTGATAAAGCAATGCAGAGTAAGAGAGGACATCTGGACCTGTTCATGCAGTTTCTGATGGGCATTTCACTGAAATCCAGTCAGAACCTGCTCAAAGGCCTGATCACACACACACAAGACACCAGTGTGCGCATCAGACAAACAACTGAATACATTAAACAAGTACAAAACAAGAAAATCGTTGTTTTGTCAGATTTGATGGCTGTGGTCTTGCTGAAGCATGCTGTGAAACTGTCTTCTGCCCTACAATCCTCAAACTCTCATCTGAGAGAGCTGGACCTGAGTAACAATCACCTGCAGGATTCAGGAGTGAAGCTGCTCTCTGATGGACTGAAGAGTTCACACTGTCGACTGAACATACTGAGGTTTGACTTTCACATTCACTCAATCACTAGGTTCAAATATGTGGATGAATAGATGTTATAATAACTGTAGCTAGTAGATATTTCCCGTCTATATTGTAGTATGAATGTATCAGGACACAAGGCAGGCAATGCCTACTCAAAAACATGATGAGAAAACAATCAGGGCTTCTAAGCATCCTGGAAAAACTAGAATTTTGTAATGCTGTTTTCCAATTATGATATTGAAATAATACCTACATTTCCTTAAGTGACTTATTTGAACATTATGTTTCAATGAACTGTTTTATGTTAATTTAAAAACATGTTCCATTTTCTTATAAATTTGATTATTACAATAGCTTTATTTCCACTTCATCCGTGAAATCCTCAGCCCAGAGGATCATATTACTCTTGGTTCCTGCCTCATTTCAGTAGGAAAGATTCAGTGTGTTGATAACTTGGCAACCGCTGTGACTGACTCAAAAGTGAGTTGAACTGGATCAGTTTGATTCATGAACGATTTGCTGCAGTGTTCAGCAGAAATGCTCAGATGAGTTATGAACTTAACCCTCATGAGTTCATGCTGAGCCATTTTGCAGGCCTTGGAGATGTTGTGATAGGCCCTGATGTTTGTGCTTAAGTTATAACTTTTTAACACTTTATAATAATTATACAGTAATATAACAGTTTATAGACTGTTGTTAATACATTAATAGACTACACACTAACTGTGAGTTCTTAATTGTCACTGTAATTACCACATTTTTAATGTTTAATTAGCTGTAAACTGTTCATTTATAGTTAATTAATAGTTTATTAATTGTAGTTTCTAAGTTGTTAACATATTAACAAGTTATAAACAAATAGTGAGTTTCTAATTTATTTATTACTGTAATTAACAATTTATTGTTGTTTAAATAGCTTGTTAGTAAAGACTTACATAATGTTTTTTAATCCTTTATTAACAACTTGTTAACTATACCAAGTTAACTTATTGTCAGGGTTCTGTCACTTCGGTCTAGGGTTATTCATGGTTTTGTGACAGAGCCCTGACACTCCCGTCATGTCTTGTTTTCATGTGTACACGACCCATTTATGTGTCTACAAACAACCGAGCAAAAAAAATATAATTTTAATGTAATTTTTTAAAAGTATTTTCTCAAGAATTTGTTCCTCATTAACAAAACCTATATTTCACATGATTTTAACTGCATTTTGCAGTACTTTACTTTTTACTTTAACAGTGCATTTTTCTGCAGATTTCAGTTTGTGCCAAATAGATAGTCAAAAATAGGTTCAAATTTACTTCAGGGACACAGCAACAACAAAAAGTGAATATAACTCATACATAGTGTTTTTGAAACTAAATTGTGATTGTACCTCTTTGCCATGGAGCATTCTTTGACTTCCTGTCTTTTTTGCCAGACATTTTGAGTTGTTTTTTTTGCCCTTGACTTTGCCCTTTTTCTTCTTCCTTTTGTTTTCTGTATCTGTGTCTGAGGTAGAATCAGATCTAGAAGTTTCAGATGAAGAGTCTGTACAGCTATCATCAGAGAATTGTGAATGACTAGAGTCATCTTTCATTTTGATAGCTGTTAAATGAGACAATGAAAATGATACATCAGATTCAGAATATTATACATAATGTTGTGTAAAGGATCAAAATGATCAAATCAAAATTATGAAAATGAATGTCTGCTGTGTTTTTAATCTAGTATCCAGTAAGTGTATAAATTGAGTTTTAAATTATCACAAAAAAATAAATAAAGAGTTAAAGTCTGTGTAAAGTCAATTCTGAGAATTGTTTCCAAACACATTATAAATGTTAGAAATGCATTGCGGAAACATGTTACAAAGACTGCAGGGGTTAAAGCAAAAAAAACAAAAAAAATCCTGAGCCTGAACTTTTTTCCGGGGGTTGGGGGGGCGGACACATACACAGAGTTATTTGGCAAACAAGAAAATAAAATGATTTACCTTGAAACTAATTAGTAACGTATCTGCCATTGCCATTAGCCCTTGACAGGCTCAGACTACAGAATATGGTGGGATATTTGAAACACCAATAACAAAAATGTTTACTCACTACAATATGGTGCAAACACATGTAACATTTAGGATGCTTTTGATATCAAGTTTTGTTGGTTAGCTTTGTCCTTGACAGGGTACAAGATGACCTACAATCTAAAACATTACATTTCTGAAATTGTTTTGTTCAAAAGAAATAATGTTAAATTAAAAACTAGGAAATTAATATAAAATAGGAAATATACAAAGACCGTTTACTACAGAAAACTACAGTTCAGTTCAATTAACAACAACAAAAACATTAAAATGGTCCAAGAACTGGTAACTTAAACAGGGTTCGTACAGATACTGCAAAAATAAAATTCCAGGACTTTCAAGGACTTGCACTACTTTTTTGGTTTTCAAGGACTAAAATCAGATCTCATTTATCAATCAATATTGTTATTATCTTTCAAATTCTAATAAATAAACTAATAAAACAAAATGG
>NW_015507068.1:23205-29339 GCF_001515645.1 Sinocyclocheilus grahami
CTCATAGACACTAGGGGTGTGACAATACACTTAGCTCACAAGGTGAGACAAAATGCAGATACTTGGTTCACTAGAACGAGACAATGTTTTAATACTTTAAGAAATTTTCAAATTACAAACTATTTGTCTTTTAATCACAAAAAGTAAAACAATGCAGTTGTATTGAAATGTTTTAACTAATCTAGTGCTTAACTAATGATTATTTTGCTGATCAAGTAATCTGATTTTGACAAGTGAGTAATCTGATATTTTTTATATGATATTTTTATATATTTATTTTATATGACTATATTTATATATAAAGTAACGATGAGGCAATAATAATTGGCCTCAAATAAAGTATCAAAACCAAGTACATGGTTTTATTGAACAACAGTGTTAAATACATAATGTAATTTGCCTATATTACAACAAATACCTGCAGAGGGCGCCAATGGCCTGGTGATGTTTCATGTGATTCAACAACGTTTAAATTCATTTAATTTTAATATTTGGCCACATGCAAAGTCAGAAACTTTTATTTTGAAATTGTGATCTACAATAAATCGCTTATTTAGAAATATGTTGATATATTCTCCTGTGTTGGCATAGGTTTAAATGATTTACGTTACAAATCAAGTGAGTTTTCCCAGATGAACGTTAATTAAGCAACCCAAAATCACCGCATATGCAGAGGAAGAGTTCACACATACAGTCTTTACTGGTAAATTACCGGGAAGTTACCGTTAAGAGATCATGTGTGAACAGGACCTTTTCAAAAATCCCGGTAAATTCATTCTGGCAATCATATTGTTCTTATGGAGATGACGTGATTACTCTGAGCTGTTTACAAAGCTCCGCTGCTTTTTTAATAGCTTTTCTATGTAAATATGACGCTAGATGGAAATCTTTGACCATTGTGCCTCGCAGCTTTTTTAATGTGTCGCGCTCGAGATCCAGGCTTCTTTTCCATTCATCAGCTAATGCGCGTCTCGTGTTTATAAGAACAAAAACTTCTGATTGGCTAAGATACTATTGGGCTAGTAATGTTAGTTTGGTTGAGAGTGAAAGCTGTGTTCCTCTCATACATTGGTAAGCAAACTCATGAACTCGAACGTGATATAAACAAGTGTTTTTAAATGTAGGATGACTTTTTTTTCCCGCAGCCAAACGCCGCACGCCGGAGATCCGGCACGGTGCCGGAGAACTTTAAGCTCTTAGACTGTGAACTATGTAGTACTTAATTGTGGAGTTAAACAGGTTTTCACCATTTTCGTGTTCAGGATTTTTTGGGCGGGGTTAAAATCATGACTCGATGACGAAATGGAGTCACTGAGCATGGCCCCTCCCCTAACACTATAGACGTGTGTTCGACTTGAAGCAGCACTGTGCAGATCGATCGGTGTGTGACATTAAAGTACAGAGCTATAGAGAGCAGACGGCTCCTCATGCTTTCGAATCGCTCTCTTGTCATACACTGATCGTTCTGCACAGCCCTGCTTCAAGTTGAACACACCTAATAACTACAGCGCACTGGTTTGCCCGCTCAATCGCGAGTTACTGCCATTCATTACTACAGCCTAGAGGTTCCTAGCTAGCTATGCCTTCGTCACGTAAATGCATAACATCTGGTTGCAATAATTTACAAAACAGCTCGGTCTCAGTTAAATAAGCTGCAGAGGAAGACAGTTGAGAGAGATGGCAGCTTTTCCGCGAGTGGGCATGGTTTCAGAGCCGCCAGCGGACACGCCCGCAGCGTTTGAGAGCAGAGAATACTGCTTATTTTTTCAAGATTTTGATAGCTTATTTTATTCACTTGGCAGTTTTTTTTAGCATTCAAATTTGTTTGGGTGGTTAATAAAATTTTTCTGCGGTGTGATAACGTCTCAGGTTACTTATGTAACCATGGTTCCCTGAGTAGAACACATTTAATATTGACTTTACATAGACTTTAAAGACAGAAGACAGGGAAAGGAAACACAGGCTAGTGGACGTGCACACAACAGCACCACTGTTAAAACAGTAGGGCCACACTGTTGCATGTACACTAGCTCTAAACTTTCCTTTTCTTATGTACCATCAGTGCCTGATAATTTAATTTAGTGGTTTACTTTGAAATTTAAGGTGTTAACATTGATTATACCCTTGATACGTACCTGAGGCCAGCTCCTAGTAATATCTCTCTTTGATTAGTGCATCAGTCTTCTCCTACAGGTCTTCTATCTTCAGGTTAGCCATCTTTAATCCTTTTTTGTTCTGTCAGCTGTTCAGAAAGCGCAATGGACACACTTATCAATAATTGTAAAAGATTGTAAAGGATCGGTTCACTGTAGCGAATATTCAGAACATCAAACTAAATTATATTAAACAACTCGATTGATATTTTTTGCCTAGCTTAGTACAACATTCAGAAGCTTTCTTGAAACATTTCAGACAGAAAATATAAGATTATGATGTTCGCTATACTAAATTATCCATCAATTTCATGAATACAACCAAAAGACACCTAATTAAATATATCTGCTTACCTGTATCAGCGACTAGCATTTCTTCAATTTGTTTCCTCTGTATCTCCTCCACGTTTAGAGCAAATGTGCGAGGTCCTTGATTTCTATAAAACACCATCACTATTTTAGCTCTATCAACTCCACAAATTAGTCACTGTCCACACGTTTTTGGCGCTGTGCTACATTGCTGTAGGTACGCAGATTGCTTTGGTGACGTACGCACGCGTATGATGGTAGGATTGTGTGTTTCCTCGGTTTAAATTGAGAGAGCAGGATCACAGTTTCAAGTTAAATAATGTGGAGATCCCATGAATTTATGAAGCTTATAAATGGAGACGCATTAAAGTTAATTAGGTGGCTTCAGAGGAGAACACTTTTAAGAAGAAAGATGAAAAGTCGATTCAAGTGGGTCAAAAGGAATGGATCAGTATGTTCGGTAAGAAGATTCTAAAATGCATTAAATCAACCAGACACATGTCAATATTTAGCCATTCAAAATTATCAATGTGTTATTGGATGTGCTTCATTTACAGGTAATAATCCCACTCGGACAACTGCCGGACGGTATGAAGTTACGTGCTATAGAACCAGTAGATACATTTTCAATTTATAACCATGTGAATTTAAAAATCTTTAACTATGGCATACTCTCCAATCGGCTTTGCTGATTTTAATAGTGTTTTGGTTATGCCGTCACATCTTACTGGAATGAGGAAGTATATGATAGCAGGGAAAACAGCATAGAACAGAAGGCAGAAAATAGCAAGCATAATTTCTACTTTTTCATTGAATTAACCTGTTAACCCGCACCGGCCCGAAGGGCGTGTTTAGGCGTGTCTGTGCTTTTAATTACCTTTGTTTTAAAACAATATTCATTCAACTATCATAATCTATATATCATTTGACAGCTAAAACACTCAAGATCCATGTTCTGAGCTTGTTTTTTAAATCAGTACACCAGAGAGGAAAGGGTTAACATAAATGCTGAAGGACCGGTGTTGTGTAATATTCGGTTCCCGTGAAAAACTGTTCCAATGGGCGGGGTTAGTACGAATATTCATAGATTCGTTCCGCGGTGGGCGTGGCCTTTTGAACTACAAACAAGCGAATGGAAAGGATTGTGTTGTCTGTTCTTCAGCTCTTGTGTGATTAATTATTTTGAAAAGGTAATAAAGCCGAATGTTCATATGCCCTGTTTAGCTGTACAGCTGTTTATGTTATTCACATAATAGGCTAAAATGCTTATTGTTTCGCATGTGCTTTTATCAGAACACTTTATCATGGCCATATGACAGCGTTTTGCTGTGTAGCTTACGTGGATGATACTAAACACCAAACACAGCATGAATCGAACATATTTCTGTCGTTCCTCGTTGTTTTTTGTCGTTTATTTTTAAGCTGTAAACTGTGTCCCTAGTTGCTGTGTATTTTGTTGCATCATAACTGTGAAATACTTGGTATCAAAAGGAGTTTATGTGCACTTTATGTGCCATCCACAGACTAATGGATTGGTAGAAAGACTCAATGGTACAATTCAGAGGTACAAACTGACAATTTCTAATTAAAGTAGAATAAAAATATTGGCTATTGCATAGATGGTAGATGATGAATGTCTCGTGTCTTGCCGCCCACATTCACAGTTAGCAGGGGGTTTGTCAGAAATGCCATGCAAATAGAGAATGTTTTGCTATTAATGACTCCTCTCTTATTCAAAGGTCATTAAGCAAGCTGGTGGGAAAGGAGCCACACAAGTGGGCAGATTATTTGGAGACCACAATGTTTGGTCTCCGTACAAAAAAACTAATCACAACTCCGTATTCGCCATACTTTCTAATGTTTGGCCGCGAAGCAAGGTATCCTTGTGAAGTACCTGAGAAATATGAGGTTTGTACATTATTTTTAAACGTTACATTTTCTTCTGTAATGCAAATAAAAATACAACATTTTCTTGCATACTGTAGATCAATGAGACAATCGAGGACATTATAGCAGAGGAGTTTATTGCAGAATGCATTAAAAGGCAGGACAGGATTTACCAAACAGTACAAGACAATATAACTAATGTCCAACATAAAACAAAAAAAAGAAAATTGGAAAAGGGAATATCTATTGAGATCCAAGTTGGAGACAGGGTACTGCGGCAGAATGTACGGAGCAGGCAGAGAAAGGGAGGCAAACTGGACCCGGACTACATTGGTCCATACACCGTAATAAATGTGGAGGGCAAATCTGTTGATTTAAAGGATGACAAAGTATGCTGCTTTCCCAAAATGAACAAAGACCATTTAGTCCACTTCATGGAATATCCTCAAATACCTGCCCCCATACAGCCTCCTGCTCCTGCCTGTGCTGACGCCACCCAGCCCCAGACAAACTGTTCACTCTGTATGTATGCTTCTGTTGACATACATGTACATCTTCATATAAATAACTGTAAAGTTGCAATGAAAGGTAACTGAGCATCTCTCTCTCTCACTCACATACAGTGTTAGAAGAAATATGGGCCAAGAAAAAAGGCGGCATACTATGCAGTAAAATCGGCCCATATAAAGTCTTTACATGGGATGTTGAACGCCTCAGACCCGGAGAAATGCTTGAAAGTGAGGTAGATGATGTAAACCATCAATATTTATAAATCTGCAAATAGTGTGTGTAATTGCTATTCTGAAATATTTTGGTTTAATCAATTTTCCTGTAGGCATGAATAAATGCGCTGTAAGGGGTACAATTGTGTAAATCAATTTGTTTTGTTTTAGGTTATCAATGCATACTTCACCTTGCTTACTAAAAAGTACGCAGGCAAGGCCTATGTTCTTGATTCCTTTCAGGCATCGAACCTCTGGAATGGCAGTGCCAGGTCAATGAAAAGGGTAAAAAAAAAAAAAATCCTGATTTCTTCAAATGGATTTTTTATGCTATATAGGAGAACTAGTAAAATGACCTTGTTACAGTATTCCATGCATCTCCACTGTAGCTGGATCCAGGGGAATATGATGTTGTGATTGGTTCCATTAACGAGAACAACCACTGGACACTCATGGTCTGTTTCTTTCCATTCTCATCCTTCTATAAACTAAAGTGATATAAATTCAGAACAAGATTAAATAATATTCAATTTACAGGTGATATATCCTAAAGAATGGAGGATTCTCTAACTAAATTCTCTTGGTGAAAAACGTAAAATAGTAGCTCATTGTAAAAAGGTTGTAAGGTAATAACAAAAATATGGCCTTCATGTCCTCATTTATTAATTGTTTGTCTGACTTTTATTAACATTTGAAATACATCTGAACCCAACAAAGGGAATTGCTGGGAAGTGGGAATGTGGTAGTTTACCACACAGCTTCCAACAGGATGCCACTTCATGTGGGATTTTTTTATGTAAAGTAGGTGTTGTTGTTTTTTTAAATGCACACTTACTAATTAAAAGTGTTAAAGTATTGAGGGTTTAATGAGTTCTTTTTGTAGTTTGCAGAAGCAATTCTAACAGGCGGCAGTTTGGAACCACAGCTGCCAATGTTGGCATGCTTCGCAAATAAATGGGCCTGTGTCTGCTACAAGAAAGTGGTATGTATATATATATATATATATATATATATATATATATATATATATATATATATATATATATATATATATATATACACA
>NW_015507068.1:29524-32637 GCF_001515645.1 Sinocyclocheilus grahami
CCCCTCCCGGGCCGCGATGACCTCAAATGTGTGGAGGTAAGCCTCGATGTCGTCGTTCTCGGGCAACCAGATGAGGTATTGGTGCGCTTTGACCTGCGCTTCCGGGAGGGGCAGGCGCCCCGCCACGCTGGCCTGCAGCTGTTCCACGACCCGGTCAGTATATTCCTGCCGGGCTGCCAGTCGCTCGGTAAACTGCTGCTGGCGGGCCGAGAGCTCCGTTAGGCGGCGGATGACCTCTTCCATATGTCAGGGGGAAGAGAGCGGTTTCTCCTAGAAGAAGCACAGAGATCGTTATAGCAACCTGGCGGTACCAGTCTGTGTCTAAATTCACCTGTAATGCCCGCATTCTCCACCATATGTCGCGGGGTGAATGAGAACACAGCCTCGGTACTGATCGAAAGAGCCCCGGAGGGTGATTTATTTGCCCACACACTGATCACACGTGCTCTGATGAATGGTGCTCGGTGCCCGTCTCAGCGTGGTGCTCGTGGGGTGCAGTGCCGTGGTGCAGATCCCTCTCCCAGGGTGCCTTCGGAGTCTGTGAACAAGGAGAAACAAGCATTAATGTCGCCTGGAGCTCCGGGGTGCCTTCTTACTTAAATCTATAAAAACATCTCTTTTGCCAGACTTTACAAAATCCATCCTTTATCTACTATTTAATAGTACAAGATCAAATGCAAATAACACAAAATGTTATTTGCATTTGAAGCTAATTATTCTCCGTCTGCCCTTCCACCTTACCTCAGGATGCCCATATAATCCCCAGCTCAAGTTGGATGCCAACCTCTCACAGAGACAATGGCGAAATGACGCCCATCCTGAAGATGTAACTAACAGATGCATAAGTTCTGGTTGTGCTGTTCTGGACTCCATATATTTAATTATTTCCTGGTTTTGCGATTTTCTTCATGTAAAGCTGCTTTAAAGCAATGCAACATTGTAAAGTGCTATATAATTACATTTGAATAGAATTCATTTATTGTAATGTCTATGCACTCTGATAACGGCTACAATGTGTAGTGCATTGCTGCATGTATTTATGCATGAATAAAATTGGAAAAGTTAACTCTTCCTGTGTGTGTGTTTAGTATACATACAAAATGACCCCTCAAGTTGGATGCCAACCTCTCACAGAGACAATGGCGAAATGACGCCCATCCTGAAGATGTAACTAACAGATGCATAAGTTCTGGTTGTGCTGTTCTGGACTCCATATATTTAATTATTTCCTGGTTTTGCGATTTTCTTCATGTAAAGCTGCTTTAAAGCAATGCAACATTGTAAAGTGCTATATAATTACATTTGAATAGAATTAATATCTTGTAATGTCTATGCATTCTGACAACGGCTACAACGTGAAAATGAAAAAAGTGAAAGTGAAGTGACATGTGGCCAAGTATGGTTACCCATACTAGGAATTAGTGCTCTGCATTTAACCCATTCTAAGTGCGCACACTCAGCAATGAACACACACCGTGAACAGTGGGCAGCCATTTATGCTGCGGCGCCCGGGGAGCAGTTGGGGGTTCGGTGCCTTGCTCAAGGGCACCTCAGTCATGGTATTGAAGGTGGAAGAGAGCGCTGGCTATTCACTCACCCCACCTACAACTCCTGCCGGACCAGAGACTCGAACTCGCAACCTTTGGGTTACGAGTCCGACTCTCTAACCATTAGGCCACGACTTCCCCATGTGTAATGCATTGCTGCATGTATTTATGCATGAATAAAATTTTTAAAGTTAACTCTTCGTGTGTGTGTGTGTGTGTGTGTGTTTAGTATACATACAAAATGACTTTTTTTCCCCTTTTGGTCTCTCTTCTCTTAAATTGCATTTTAGCTCTCAGAAAACACCCATAAACAACATGTCTCAGCTGCTAATTATTTATTTTTTTAATTGTTACAAGGCTCTTGACAAAAAAAAAATAAACACGAAAAAGGGCAACAAAACAACACCAGATAACATTAAAAAATCTTTATTTGACAATGCATCTAACACCATTTGAGTTTAATTGCAGTCACTGAAAGTTATGAAAAGTTGTGAAAGTTATGATGCAACAAAATACACAGCAACTAGGGACACAGTTTACAGCTTGAAAATAAACGACAAAAAACAAAGAGGAATGACAGAAATATGTTCGATTCGTGCTGTGTTTGGTGTTTAGTATCATCCACGTAAGCTACTCAGCAAAACGTTGTCATATGGCCATGATAAAGCGTTCTGATAAAAGCACATGCGAAACAATAAGCATTTTAGCCTATTATGTGAATAACATAAACAGCTGTACATCTAAACGGAGCGGATGAACATTCGGCTTTATTACCTTTTCAAAATAATTCATCACACAAGAGCTGAAGAACAGACAACACAATCCTTTCCATTCGCTTGTTTGTAGTTCAAAAGGCCATGCCCACTGCAGAACGAATCTATGAATATTCGTACTAACCCCGCCCATTGGAACAGTTTTTCACGGGAACCGAATATTACACAACATCGGCCATTTAAACATGTACAAAGTGAACGGCAGTACTTACGTTTCATCACCTATAGTTCTGGTCAGCTCGGACTATTCCAAGAAACACCAGCACACATTTCAAGGCAAGGGTCCACTCTTCAAAATGCATCCCACTTTTTAATCCAAAACAACAACAAAAATAGGGGGGGAAACGAAAGATCCTCCTTTGTTTACATGAGCGATTCGAGTTATAGTTGTCGATAGCATCCATTTTCAAAGAAATATCGATTCCAGCTTTGAAATGGCATTTGTTTAATATAGAATAGTCTCTTCCAAGCAAAATGAGCCCTCCCAGTTTAATGGAAACTATAAGAATTTCTGTGATGGTTTCTATTGTTTTTTTCAGCAGGGTAATGATACCCATACTGTGCTGCACATTATTGACAATATTGAGCTGAAGCAAATCAAATCGCAATATCTGGAAAAAAAAATCGCAATTTGATATTTCCCCCCAAATCGCACAGCCCTACCGACAAGATGATAATGGCTTGGAATACCTAACCTTGGCACATAACCCAGAAACAAAAAAATCACAAAGATCCTACTGCATCTGACAGAGAGAATTTACGAGGATTTATGTTTGAGTGCCCCGGTGACCCA
>NW_015507068.1:32915-43999 GCF_001515645.1 Sinocyclocheilus grahami
AAAAAAATGGAAATGTGTATGTCATAAGACAATTAATACCATAAAAAAAAAAACATAAAAAAAAAAAAAAAAACTTTCAGCTAGGCTTTTTGATTCCCCCCCCCCTCGTTTTTATATAATTAAATGCATTTCATTAAACTTAATGTAGCACTGCTTTATTTATTTGTCTTTATTTTGAATGACATCAAGAGTGTTTACTATTGTCATTTTGCATTATTGACATACTATTTTCCTATTTAATACTGTAAATTTGCTTTGACACAATCTGTATTGTTAAAAGCGCTATATAAATAAAGGTGACTTGACATCAGTGAACAAAAGGTGGTGGCAGCATTGATTTGACTTGTCCAGGCAATCCATTTTTCAACAATTCTTCTTTAGGGGGCATATTACTTAAAGATCCTAGCTTTAGAATCCCATCTTATCTGTTTGGTGACCATGGCAATTTCAGTTAGGACAAACCTATTACAGAATAGCATTTCCTAAGTGCATTGTCTTAACTACAGAGAGAGAAAAAGGCTATTGCAGAAGCATAGGATAACCCCTGATTAAAAACTTTTTCAAAAATGTTTTATCCAACAGTAGCCCTGTCTGAGAATGGTGTTACATTTACTGTATCAATGACACAAGATGAAGACCAGCGATGTTTGATGGTGGAAAGACTTTTGAGGGTCCAGATGCCGTGCTGCGCATTGATGACAGAGCACTAAAAAAATAGTTACAGACTCCCACGAAATATGATAATACCGAGCTTATCGAAACTTCTATTTCTGCAGCATTGAAATTAAAAGGCCACTGATTTTTATTTCTCCATTTTAATCTAATGTTTACTTCACAGCAGCAGTTTGCGTGTTGCTGGTTGCTTGGTAACAGACGTAAGAGTTGATTATCTAACTCGTGGAGCGTCACGAATGGTTGCAGAGACGAAGACGATGAAGAAGGCAAAGTTCCAAAATAAGCTTTAACAATATCCACGGGTATATCCAAACGCAGGCAGGCAAGCAAACACAACCATAACACCAGACAAGGAACTGAACTAAACAGGGAGTATAAATAAGAAGGAACTAATGAGGTAAATAATGAGGACACAGGTGAACATAACCATAATCAAAGCAACAGACTGAGAAACTAGGTCAACAAGAAGACTGAGCCAAAACACAAAGAAACAGAAGAAAGCTGTGACATGAAGTAGTTTACAATTGACTAATTTAGAGATTAGATCAAATAAGATTTTGCGAGATAAGATAATAATCCTAAATGAAGTTAAGATTTGCTTCTGCAATAAAAATATGTGAAGAAAAAAAAATCCAATTTGTCGTACCAAATCTTAGGCTAAGCCGTGAGAGAGAAGGTTTCTGTAATAGGTGTAAATTATTCAACTCAATTATTCAGTTCTGCTGTCAGAGCTGTTTAAAAATGACCATTTCCTGGACTATTGTCATTAATAAAGTTTTTGTTTTCCCGATGAGAAAAATGCTTTTAGTTTTGTCTGTAGACATATTGTCAGTTGACATATTGGAAATGAAATCTGTGAATTATGAATGGAAAAATTCACAAAGCTGGACACCACTTTGTTGTGCAAAACTTTTTTTGTTGTTTTTTTTCAACATAGCAAAAAATAGAATTTTACAGTGCCTAATAAGTGAGCTCTATATTTAAAGATATATATGAATGCATTTTCAAATGATGCATGAGTGTCAGTCTCAGTATATAAAACCTTTGCTTAATTTTTCTCTTCCTAATGACTTCTTCCTCATCATCTGTTTGTAATTCAGATGTATTACAGGTCAGTGAGGCCCTCAGCTTCTCTCTTGCTTTAAGGTAGTCACCTGATCAGAATTCACAACAAAAAGTCATAACAATAATTACTCCACTTTTGCAAACTTACATGCAAGAAACGATGACTATCAGATCACCACTTTACACAAAGTATGTAATGAAATCTATCTTGTGATATTATCAAATAACTTCAGTACAGTAATAACTTTTTTATTATAATCTGTGACAGAGGGGGGTTTACAGTGAACAAAAACAACTATTTTCAAATATGTAACAGAATGTTCTAAACCTACTATTAAATGACTGTTAAAGTAAATTAATGTGTATTTTATTGATTAATGTATATTTCATAGACCAGTAATAATTCGAATTTTCAATATGTTAAGTATCTTTATGGAAGTGGTGAATTTCATAACAGTGGTTTCATAAAAATTTTAGTTCTAAAGCAGACCCTTACCAGTTCTTAAGAGGACACGGACATCATACTTTTTCCAGTATGCTCCGGGCTCTTCACATTTTTGAATAGCTCGGTTTATGCGTTCATCGCTTCTGTAGTATGGCCACCAAGTGACACCATCCTCTATATATGAGCATTCTTGGTTCAATTCTGTTATCACCAGTATAGCTGGATGATGCAGGACCCTTCCATTTTGTGGTGGATTCCCACATCATCCTGGATGGTATATATATAAATATATTAAATAACATCATTACTTGTGGATACTCACATTGCCAAAATCCACAAGTATCCAGAAATCTTTGTGGAGTTCAGCTACTCTTTGTCAGTTCAAAAGTTTTAAGTCAGCAATTGTTTAGTCTCCCACTACTCTAACCCTCACCCCAAACAAACCCCACCTACATCCTGCAAGTAATAGATCTGTGCACCTTAACTGTGGGTGTGCAAAAGGGGCATGACAACAAATCTATCTTTGTAGATAGCAAACACTAGTGACAGACCTGTGATGCTTTGGCAACCTTGAATGCTCCTGTTGGTTGAGAGACAATATATACTCTGAGAAAATCTGAGGTCATTGGATAGCTGTAGAAATTAAAATTACTTAATAACATTGGATACACTAATTTACATGCTATAAATCAATAATTACTACACCCCAATGCCCCAGGAAAATAAATATTTTGGTTATGATTTTGTTACCAAATAATTGCAATTTTTAACAACCATTAAGTATCTTCACTTAATAATTGAACAAGTTATCCAACCCCGACCTTGATCCACATGTAGAAATTTTCCATCTGTGTAAAAACTTTAAACACCACATATATTCCATCCACAGACTGAATTATGTTATGGATGACACAAATGTCTTTGTCTATGGCAAAAACATTAATCTACACTATTTTAATTTTAAGGTATTTGATATATATTTTTGATGTATTTCAGATTCTACCCAGCGGTGTGTGTCAGGCACTATAACCCTTCTATGAAGGGGTGACAAAATATAGGACATGATAGCAGCAAAAAGACCTTATTTATGTCTAAAACAGCGGCTCATTAACACAAGCTAATCTATGGTTTTCATCTCTCTTCTGTTTTCATTACAAGACTGAACAATATGTGGTATTGAAGTCTACAGCACTGCCTGCTCCATCTTCAGCAATGGTGAAAACAGCCAAAGCCCAAGGACAGCTTCTCGTAGCACCCCTAATTTCACCACCTGGATATATTTCACACAGACATTAGAGCACCTTTTCATTAAACTTAATGTAGCACTGCTTTATTTATTTGTCTTTATTTTGAATGACATCAAGAGTGTTTACTATTGTCATTTTGCATTATTGACATACTATTTTCCTATTTAATACTGTAAATTTGCTTTGACACAATCTGTATTGTTAAAAGCGCTATATAAATAAAGGTGACTTGACATCAGTGAACAAAAGGTGGTGGCAGCATTGATTTGACTTGTCCAGGCAATCCATTTTTCAACAATTCTTCTTTAGGGGGCATATTACTTAAAGATCCTAGCTTTAGAATCCCATCTTATCTGTTTGGTGACCATGGCAATTTCAGTTAGGACAAACCTATTACAGAATAGCATTTCCTAAGTGCATTGTCTTAACTACAGAGAGAGAAAAAGGCTATTGCAGAAGCATAGGATAACCCCTGATTAAAAACTTTTTCAAAAATGTTTTATCCAACAGTAGCCCTGTCTGAGAATGGTGTTACATTTACTGTATCAATGACACAAGATGAAGACCAGCGATGTTTGATGGTGGAAAGACTTTTGAGGGTCCAGATGCCGTGCTGCGCATTGATGACAGAGCACTAAAAAAATAGTTACAGACTCCCACGAAATATGATAATACCGAGCTTATCGAAACTTCTATTTCTGCAGCATTGAAATTAAAAGGCCACTGATTTTTATTTCTCCATTTTAATCTAATGTTTACTTCACAGCAGCAGTTTGCGTGTTGCTGGTTGCTTGGTAACAGACGTAAGAGTTGATTATCTAACTCGTGGAGCGTCACGAATGGTTGCAGAGACGAAGACGATGAAGAAGGCAAAGTTCCAAAATAAGCTTTAACAATATCCACGGGTATATCCAAACGCAGGCAGGCAAGCAAACACAACCATAACACCAGACAAGGAACTGAACTAAACAGGGAGTATAAATAAGAAGGAACTAATGAGGTAAATAATGAGGACACAGGTGAACATAACCATAATCAAAGCAACAGACTGAGAAACTAGGTCAACAAGAAGACTGAGCCAAAACACAAAGAAACAGAAGAAAGCTGTGACATGAAGTAGTTTACAATTGACTAATTTAGAGATTAGATCAAATAAGATTTTGCGAGATAAGATAATAATCCTAAATGAAGTTAAGATTTGCTTCTGCAATAAAAATATGTGAAGAAAAAAAAATCCAATTTGTCGTACCAAATCTTAGGCTAAGCCGTGAGAGAGAAGGTTTCTGTAATAGGTGTAAATTATTCAACTCAATTATTCAGTTCTGCTGTCAGAGCTGTTTAAAAATGACCATTTCCTGGACTATTGTCATTAATAAAGTTTTTGTTTTCCCGATGAGAAAAATGCTTTTAGTTTTGTCTGTAGACATATTGTCAGTTGACATATTGGAAATGAAATCTGTGAATTATGAATGGAAAAATTCACAAAGCTGGACACCACTTTGTTGTGCAAAACTTTTTTTGTTGTTTTTTTTCAACATAGCAAAAAATAGAATTTTACAGTGCCTAATAAGTGAGCTCTATATTTAAAGATATATATGAATGCATTTTCAAATGATGCATGAGTGTCAGTCTCAGTATATAAAACCTTTGCTTAATTTTTCTCTTCCTAATGACTTCTTCCTCATCATCTGTTTGTAATTCAGATGTATTACAGGTCAGTGAGGCCCTCAGCTTCTCTCTTGCTTTAAGGTAGTCACCTGATCAGAATTCACAACAAAAAGTCATAACAATAATTACTCCACTTTTGCAAACTTACATGCAAGAAACGATGACTATCAGATCACCACTTTACACAAAGTATGTAATGAAATCTATCTTGTGATATTATCAAATAACTTCAGTACAGTAATAACTTTTTTATTATAATCTGTGACAGAAGGGGGTTTACAGTGAACAAAAACAACTATTTTCAAATATGTAACAGAATGTTCTAAACCTACTATTAAATGACTGTTAAAGTAAATTAATGTGTATTTTATTGATTAATGTATATTTCATAGACCAGTAATAATTCGAATTTTCAATATGTTAAGTATCTTTATGGAAGTGGTGAATTTCATAACAGTGGTTTCATAACAATTTTAGTTCTAAAGCAGACCCTTACCAGTTCTTAAGAGGACACGGACATCATACTTTTTCCAGTCTGCTCCGGGCACTTCACATTTTTGAATAGCTCTGTTTATGCGTTCATCGCTTTTGTAGTTTGGCCACCAAGTGACACCATCCTCAAACCATGACTCAGATATAATGTTGACAGTCTTTGTTTCCATAAATTCGACGAGTAAAAACATCTGAAATAGAAATTGCCGTAAAAATGTTTTCAAAATTTTAATAAAATTTAAAACACCCCTTTTGACATTTTGCTTCATTCCATATATTAGCATTCTTTGTTAAATTCTGTTATCACCAGTATAGCCGGATGATGCAGGATCCCTCCATTTTGTGGTGGATTCCCACATCATCCTGGATGGTATATATATAAATATATTAAATAACATCATTACTTGTGGATACTCACATTGCCAAAATCCACAAGTATCCAGAAATCTTTGTGGAGTTCAGCTACTCTTTGTCAGTTCAAAAGTTTTAAGTCAGCAATTGTTTAGTCTCCCACTACTCTAACCCTCACCCCAAACAAACCCCACCTACATCCTGCAAGTAATAGATCTGTGCACCTTAACTGTGGGTGTGCAAAAGGGGCATGACAACAAATCTATCTTTGTAGATAGCAAACACTAGTGACAGACCTGTGATGCTTTGGCAACCTTGAATGCTCCTGTTGGTTGAGAGACAATATATACTCTGAGAAAATCTGAGGTCATTGGATAGCTGTAGAAATTAAAATTACTTAATAACATTGGATACACTAATTTACATGCTATAAATCAATAATTACTACACCCCAATGCCCCAGGAAAATAAATATTTTGGTTATGATTTTGTTACCAAATAATTGCAATTTTTAACAACCATTAAGTATCTTCACTTAATAATTGAACAAGTTATCCAACCCCGACCTTGATCCACATGTAGAAATTTTCCATCTGTGTAAAAACTTTAAACACCACATATATTCCATCCACAGACTGAATTATGTTATGGATGACACAAATGTCTTTGTCTATGGCAAAAACATTAATCTACACTATTTTAATTTTAAGGTATTTGATATATATTTTTGATGTATTTCAGATTCTACCCAGCGGTGTGTGTCAGGCACTATAACCCTTCTATGAAGGGGTGACAAAATATAGGACATGATAGCAGCAAAAAGACCTTATTTATGTCTAAAACAGCGGCTCATTAACACAAGCTAATCTATGGTTTTCATCTCTTCTGTTTTCATTACAAGATTGAACAATACGAGGTATTGAAGTCTACAGCACTGCCTGCTCCATCTTCAGCAATGGTGAAAACAGCCAAAGCCCAAGGACAGCTTCTCGTAGCACCCCTAATTTCACCACCTGGATATATTTCACACAGACATTAGAGCACCTCGAGGGAGTCTGTGACCCTTACACATTACATTACACACTTGCATTTTATTGCTCTTTTGTTGGTTTTGATTGCTTCTGTTGTCCTCATTTGCAATTCGCTTTGGATAAAAGTGTCTGCTAAATGACTAAATGTAAATGGACATAGGGTGTCAGTTGTCTCCTTCCCCTTTTACTTAAAACATCAAAGCACATGTATTGAGTCTACTTCAAACTAGGAACTAAATAGGCTTCACAATAAATCGCATGTGATTATCATGCGCATCTCGTCAGTAAAGCTGGTTAGTAGTATTAGTAGTAAATCTCCATCTCGTGCTTTCAGATGGAGCGGCATTTACTACACAGAGCCGTAGTTCACTGACAAGCTTTCATAATCGCAGACGAATCACATGCGATAATGATAATGAACGCAATATTGCGTAGCTTGTCAGTGAACTACAGTCACGGAAATCACGGAATAACGGAACCGGCTTTACTGACGAGATGCGCATGACAATCACATGCAAATTATCGTGCAGCCCTAGAACTAAACTTGTGGAGATCGCATGAGTCCGCAAATTTGGAGGAAGGCGGAAGGCATGAACTGGTTAGTGAATGGGTCAGGAGAGAAGGATCTTGGTATGAAGATGATGACATGAATAGTGACGAATGGATGGTGGTAGGGCGTGAAAAAGTGCGGGCTGTAGGAAGAAGTCAGGAAGGAGGGAATAGAAACATAAATAATGTAAGCAAAAAAAAGGGTCTGAAAGAAAGTAGTTCCGAGGAAAATGAGCAGACGATTCAGAGGAGATTGGAAAGGGAAGAATTCAAGATTATACTTGTAATGAGGAAAGAAGATGAACACATAGGTTTAAGTCCAATTGCATTTTCCAAAGATTTAAAGAAGAAGGAGAGATAGAAATAGCAAAAATCCTTTATGACGGGAATATATTGATCAAATGTAAGACAGAGGAACAAAGGAACAAAGCGTTGCATATTGGAAGTGTATGTAAGAAGACTGTAGTGGATAAAAAAGTAATACATGGAAAAACGGGGACATGGGGAGTGATATGGGATATTCCAGTCGAAGAGAATTTGGACAACATCAAAAAGAATATGCTAGGAGGAATAGTGACGAATGTGAGACGATTAAATAAAACAGTAAATGGAAAACGAGTTGCCAGTTTGTCTGTGTTAATTGACTTTCAAGATGAAAAACTTCCAGAAAGGGTTAAAATAGGATACATGAGCTACTATGTCAGAGAATATGTTCCACCACCTCTTAGGTGTTACAAATGTCAGAGATATGGACATATTGCTGCAGTGTGTAGAGGAAAGCAAAGATGTGCAAAGTGTGGGGGAGAGCATAGGTATGAGGAATGTGGGGAAAATGTGAAGGTAGCGTGTTGTAACTGTGGTGGAGATCATAGTGTAACATATGGAGGATGTGAGGTAAGGAAAAGAGCAGTGGAGGTCCAACAAATTAAAACAAAGAGTAATATAAGTTATGCAGAGGCAGTGAAAAGAATTCAAGAAGGAAAAATAAAGGAGGGGGCAGCCAAATATGTAAGAACCCAGGATAATGTGAGAAACCTAAAAGAGGTATCAATGAACATAGAACATTTTATTTTGTTCATAGCATATGTTATCAATTGCACGGATCAGGTAAAACATAAAACAGAGAAAATTAAAGTTATTACAAAAGGTGCTGAGAAATTTTTGTCAGTCAGAAACCTCTCTTGGGAACAGATTACCAGAAGACTTGAGTCGGAAGGAAGGTCTTCAAGCCAAATTAGATAGAGTTAATGTTTATAATTCAATGGAATGCAAAGAGTGTATTGGCAAATGGACAGGAATTCAAAAGTTTTATCAATGATTTAGAAATAAAACTGGACATAATTTGCATCCAAGAAACTTGGTTGAAACCATCTTTAGATTTTATAATAACAGGTTATGATAGTGTTAGGAGAGATAGAGACAAGGGTAATGGGGGGGGGGGATGTGGTATTTTTATCAAACAGAATATACATTATAAGGTAATGGTAAAAGGAAAGGAATTGGAATTGATAGTAATTGAAGTTTGGACAAATGAAGGAAATATTAAAATAGTAAACGTTGGGAAGTGATCATTATCCAATTTTTATTGAAATAGGTATAAGAAATTAAATAAATGAGTCAAGTGGGTCAGAAAGATGGGTATTTAGTAAAGCAGATTGGTTGAAATTCAGGGAGATAAGCGATGAAATGATGGGAGTAATTAATAGTGGTGAGGAAATAGAGGAATTAAATCGAATAGTTTGTGGAGTTATAATAGAAGCAGCAAAACAATCAATTCCAAGAAGTTTAGGGAATAGGAGAAAGAAGATAGTCCCATGGTGGACGGAAGAATGTGGGAAAGTAATAAAAGAAAGGAACAACGTTTTTAAAATACTTAAAATAACATAATTTTGAAGATTTAATCAAGTTTAATAAGATGCAGGCAAAGGTAAGAAGAACTATTAAAACAGCAAAAAGGGAATATTGGAGATCATTTTGTGAGTCAGTGGTAAGAGAAACAGATATTTATAAAGTATGGGGCATGATAAGGAAAATGAATGGAATTAGGAGAGAGTTTAGATATCCTACATTAATAAATAATGAAGGCACAGCTGTGACAGAGAAGGAGACAGCGGAAATGATCATAAAAACATTTGTCAAAATCCATAGTTCGGATAATGTTAACGAAGAAGGGAGGAAAGGACGAGAGGGAACAGTTTTAAGATATAGAGAATTAATTATGGAAGATGAAGAGGTAGATGATATACTTAATTTGCCATTAACAATAGGAGAATTAAATAGTGCATTAAGAAGTACTAGGTTATCAGCGCCAGGTAAAGATCAGATATGCTATATAATGTTAAAAAATTTAAGTGAATCGTCAAAAAGTATTCTTTTAGAGTTATATAATAATATATGGGTAAAGGGACAATTACCTAGTTGCTGGAAAGAAGCTGTAGTAGTTCCAATACGTAAAGCTGGGAAAGAAGGTAATAGTCCATGTGATTACAGGCCAATTTCTCTTACTTCGCACTTATGTAAGGTAATGGAAAAAATTATAAATCAGAGACTAACATATTTTATGGAAACTAAAGGGAATATTTGTAATTATCAAAGTGGATTTAGAAAAGGTAGATGTACTATGGACCCTACAGTATGTTTGGAACATGAAATACGAAGAGCTCAGGCTAATAGAGAAAGTGTAGTGGCAGTATTCTTTGACATCGAGAAAGCTTATGATATGATGTGGAAAGAAGGGTTAATAATTAAATTGAGAAAAGCAGGAGTTAAAGGAAAAATGATAAGATGGATTAAAGGTTTTCTATTTGGAAGATCTATTCAAGTAAAGATTGGGAAAGAATTTTCAGAGATAATAAAGGTAGAAAATGGAACACCACAAGGGAGTATAATTAGTCCTTTATTATTTTCTATTATGGTTAATGATGTGTTTTTAAGCGTTGAAAAGGGAATAGGAATTTCTCTTTATGCAGATGATGGTGCAGTCTGGAAACGAGGGAGGAATTTAGAGTTTGTTGTAAGGAAAGTGCAAGAAGCAATAACAGAAGTAGAAACGTGGTCATATAAGTGGGGTTTTAGATTCTCTGTTGAAAAAACAAAAAATGTATTCTTTTCAAAATGTAGGATTAGTAAAGAGGTCAAATTGAAATTATATGGTCAAGATATAGAAAGAGTATCATGTTTTACATTTTTGGGTATATGGTTTGATGAAAAACTCACGTTTAAAATACACATAAAAAAATAGTTGATGAATGTAAAAGGGTAATGAATGTTATGAGATGTTTAGTGGGGAAAGAATGGGGGGCTGAGAGGATGGCTCTAAGAAGTATATATACAGGATTGATACGATCTGTATTTGATTATGGGAGTATAGTGTATCAATCTGCTGCTAATAGTGTGTTAAAAGAGGTGGACAAAATCCAGTACAAGGCATTGCGATTATGTACGGGGGCGATGAGATCTACACCAACTGCAGCCTTGCAGATTGAAATGGGAGAAATGCCTTTAGATCTTAGAAGAATTGAACTGTCACTAAGATATTGGGTCAATATATTAGGACATAGT